>NC_079212.1:152221840-152431840 GCF_029633865.1 Lampris incognitus | reverse complement strand
CTGAAACGCTACAGGCCCCCGGCAGACGTCTCTGACAACCTGTCGGGGGCCGAGCGCAGGGCCCTCACTGAACTTACCCACAACCCCAACATCATTATAAAACCGGCGGACAAAGGATCCAAAATAATCATCATGGACCGTCATCAATACCTCATAGAAGCCAATAGACAACTCAACGACAACACATACTATAAACGACTGGACGACTCAATTCAAATACCCACCCAAAGCAGACTAAGGACCATCATTCAAACACTCTACAACAAAAAATATATATCCGCCAAACAAAAAGACTACCTATTCGGACCGGACAACCCACGACCACGCTACTTTTACTTATTACCTAAAATACATAAACCACCACACACCTGGACTATCCCTTTTGAGGTCCCTCCCGGAAGACCAATAGTCTCCGACTGCAACAGCGCCACCTACCACATCTCTCAGTACATCGACCACTTCTTGGGGCCCCTCTCCACCCAACATCCGAGTTACATCAAGGACACATATCACTTCATAGAAATTATCAGGTCCATGGCGGTCCCGAACCAATCATATCTCTTTACAATAGACATTGACAGCTTATACACAAACATCAACACCCACCTTGGACTACAAACACTTACAAACATATTCAATAGAAACCCCGACCGGAATAGACCCAACCAAGAACTCATCCAATTAATAGAACTCTGCCTTACTAACAATGACTTCCTTTTTAATAACCAATATTTTCTCCAGGTTAACGGGACAGCCATGGGCCAGAGATTCGCCCCCTCCTACGCCAACCTCTATATGAGCGAGTGGGAGCGAGAAGCCTGGGCCAAATGCCCCCTACAACCATCCCTTTATCTTAGGTATTTGGACGACATTTTTGGCATTTGGCCCCATGACATTACACAATTTCCTGCCTTCATCAACACTCTTAATAATCATCACCCCTCCATCAAAGTCAAACACACCATAGACCCAGACCACATCAACTTCCTAGACACCACAGTTTTTTTCAGGCCATCCAACACAACACACAAAACCCTACAGACCAAGGTATATTTCAAACCAACAGACACACACGCCCTACTCCATAAATCTAGTTATCACCCCAAACACACCTTTAAGGGCATTATCAAATCACAACTCACCCGCTTCCACCGTATCTGCTCCGACACCACAGACTTTCACGCCGCCACCAAAATATTATTCCACAGCCTCCGCTCCAGAGGCTATTCCAAACGATTTCTCCGTTCCATTAAAAACACCACCCTGGCATCTCTCGCTCCCGCTCGCTCATTGCACCCCCCTTCTCCACTCCAGGTCCCAGGGCCTGGGCCGCCTCAATTTCCTTCCCCCTACCCGAACCTGGGTCTGTATCCCCGGTCCAACCCCGACCCCCACCTCCTCCCCTACCTGAACCAAGGTTTGTATCCCCGACCCCTTGAGGATGGAGGCGACTCGGGCCCACCACCACACACATGCACACATCAGAACCCACCACAACTCATACCCCTGGTTTCTACCTTTTCACATAAGATCACAACACTCCATAGTACTATCAAACACAACTTTGCCATATTACAGTCTCAACACCCGGCTTTTCACAACCATAAAATCATCTCCGCCTACAGAAAAAACAAGAGCCTCCAATCACTACTCACTCGATCGCAATTTACAGACCATAGCCCCACACCCCAATTACAATACGCCCACCACTACAAAAATAGAAAATTTATCCATAATCCACACACCGGCACAGCTTTTCCCACCCTAGGCTCCCTTTCCATCACCACCACCAACGCAGTATACATCATCACATGCACATTCTGCCACAAACATTATATCGGTGAAACCAAGCACTCCATCCACACCCGCCTATCACAACACCTCTACAATATCGGGCAAGGTCGACTCAACACCCCCCTGGTCAAACATTTCCAACTTCACCCCCCCACGCACCTTACAGTTTCCGGTCTAGAGAGTAATGACCGGTGGACCATTGGGCAGAGAAAGAGAGCGGAGAGAATTTGGATCCACAGGCTGGGGACCGCGGTACCGGGAGGTCTCAATAAGGACTGAAGGAAGGCCGATCTGGCCAACCCACTCCTGGTGGGGTGGTCCCTGGACCTACGATCCGGCTGCGCGGATCCCCCTTTCTTAGGATCCCAATCACGTCTTAATCTTGGTGCGAGATGACAACCCCATTATCTATTTATTTTTTTTATCTATTTATTTATTATATGCATTTATTATTTATATTTATTATTATTAACTGTTATTTATTACTTTTACTGAATCTTAGACAATCTTATTAGACTGTTTGGAGGGGACAATTTTTTAATTTTGTTTGCTGTGATTTTACCCAGAGCACTTATTGCATGGTTTTTTGAATTTTTTTACTTGTATTTATGTGTTTTACTATGGCACTTTGTTTTTAATAGCACTTTTTTTATCTTATTTTAGCACTTAGAACTTTATAATTAGCACTTTCTCCTCCTCCAGCTTTTAGATTTTACCTAGATTTAACTCTATTAATTTATTATTTATTTATTTATTTACTTATTTATTATCTATCTTACTAATAATTTTATCTGGGGAGGCCGTCTCGCCCGGGGATCTGGGCAGCCTTCCTTGTTTAAATTAACTCTATTGAGTCGCTCCTCCTCCTGCCCTTGTGCTCTCTCTGGGGATTGAACCCTCGTCCCTGGCGGGAGGGACCGCAGCCTTCTCCACCACACCACCCCTTAGATCAGTAGGCCAGCGCAAAATAAAAATAACTTATAAACCCATAACCCTAACCCAACCCCAAACCCAACCCTAACCCTAACCCTAACCCTAACCCTAACCCTAACCCAACCCTAACCCTAACCCCCTAACCCCTAACCCTAACACTAACCCTAACCCCCCTAACCCTAACCCCCCTAACCCTAACCCCCCTAACCCTAACCCAACCCTAACCCCCCTAACCCTAACCCTAACCCCTAACCCTAAACCCAAACCCTAACCCAAACCCTAACCCTAACCCCCCTAACCCTAACCCCCCTAACCCTAACCCTAACCCCCCCCTAACCCTAACCCTAACCCCCCCCTAACCCTAACCCCCTAACCCCAACACCCAATTAGGCCTAAAAATAAAAAAATATATTCAATAGAAACCCAGACCGGAACAGACCAGATAAAGAACTATTACAACTAATAGAACTGTGCCTTAACAATAACGACTTCCTTTTTAATAATCAACATTACCTCCAGGTCAATGGGACAGCCATGGGTCAGAGATTTGCCCCCTCCTACACCAACCTTTATATGAGCGAGTAGCCTTGGCCAAATGCCCCTTACAACCATCCCTCTACCTCAGGTATCTGGACGACATTTTTGGTATTTGGCCCCATGACATGTCACACTTTCCTGAATTCATCACCATTCTTAATAACCACCACCCTTCCATCAAAGTCAAACACACAATAGACTCAGAACAGATCAATTTTCTTGACACTAGCTTTTTTCAGGCCATCCAACACACACACAAAACACTACAGACCAAAGTATACTTCAAACCAACGGATACACACGCTTTACTCCATAAATCAAGCTACCACCCCAAACACACATTCAAAGGAATCATCAAATCACAACTCATCCGTTTTTACCGCATTTGCTCAGACACCTCAGATTTTCACACCGCCACCAATATCCTATTTCATAGCCTCCAGTCCAGAGGCTATTCCAAACGTTTCTTCCGCTCCATCAAAAACACCACCCTGGCGTCTCTCGCTCCCGCTCGCTCATCTTACCCTTCTCCACCCCAGGTTCCCCAGTCTAGGCCGCCTCGACTTCCTTCCCCCTACCCGAACCAGGGTCTGTATCCCCAGCCTACCCCCTCCCCCAAACCATCCGCCGCCACCTCCTCCCCTACCTGAACTAAGGTTTGTATCCCACCCCTTTGAAGATGGCGACAGCTCAGACCCAACACACATACCCAGAATACACCATCACAACTCATACCTTTTGTTTCCACAAAAAAAATTACAGCACTTCATTGTACAATTAAACAACTTTGCCATATTACAGTCTCAACACCCAACTTTTCACAATCATAAAATCATCTCAGCCTACAGAAAAAGCAAGAGCCTCCAGTCAATACTCACTAGATCCCGATTCTCTGAACATAGACCCACACCCCAACTACAATATGGCCACCATTGCAAAAATTCATCCAGAATTCACATACCGGCACAGCTTTCCCCACCCTAGGCTCATTTTCCATCACCAACGTGATATACATCATTACATGCATGCTCTGTCACAAACATTACATAGGAGAAACCAAGCACTCTATTCACACTCGTTTATCCCAACACCTCTACAATATCAGGCAAGGTTGACTCAACACCCCCCTGGTCAAACATTTCCAACTTCCACCCCCCCCCCTTTCATTTTATAGTTTCCCGTCTAGAAAACAACGACCGTTGGGCAGAGGAAGAGAGCGTAGAGGACTTGGATCCACAGGCTCGGGACCACCGTACCAGAAGGTCTTAATGATGATTGACAATAGATGGCCAACCTGGCCCACCCACTCCTGGTTTGGTTGTTCCTGGACCTACAATTTGGCTGCACTGATCCCCTTTTCTTAAGATCTTACATAACCTTATCTAAATCTTGGTATGGGCTGACAACCCCATATTTATTTATTCATCTATTTATTAAATTTTTAGGTAATTTTATTAGACTGGATTAAGGGGATAACTTTTATACTTTGGTTGCTGTGGTTTTATTAGAGCACTTAATCGCATGGTTATTTGAGTTATTTATGGTTTTTACTCTTATTACCATTATTGTTATCTTAACTATGCCAGTGTATCCTTTAATAACACTTTTATTTTTAGCACTTAGCCCTCCTCCAGCTTCTAGATTTTACCTTAAAATCTTATATTTTAACCCGGGGTTGCCTTCTCGTCCAGTCTCTTAATCTAACCCCATTAGACCACTCCGTCCTCTGCCCTTGTACTCTGTCTGGGGATTGAACCCTGGTCCCCGGCAGGAGGGACCGCAGCCTTCATCATACCATTCCTCAGTCGCTAGCTACTTTTCACCTGACAGTGAGGAGTTTCATCAAGGGGGGCTTAGCGCATGGGAGGATCACGCTATTCCCCACACACCCCCCCCCCAAACAGGCGCACCAACCGACCAGAGGAAGCGCTAGTGTAGCAACCAGGACACAAACCCACATACAGCTTCCCACCCGCAGATACGGCCAATTATGTCTGTAGGGACGAGGTAACAGGGATTCGAACCAGCGAGCCGACAACTGAACTTTCTTAGCACATTTTCCAAATTGTTGCATTTTGCTGTGTTTATCTAAATCTGTTACTGAAATATTGGCAGATACATGCACACGCACGCACAAAAAAAACACCTTAATGTATGTATATATACACACACTAGCTTTGGGAGCTAGATAATGTTTGACTGGTGAGAGGTAATTAATGATTGAGTCCTGGTTAAGGTAAATGAAACCTGTACCTGTATGAAGCTGAACTCCCTCCAGTTGAGGGCGCTGTGGACGGAGAGGATGGAGGTCACAGCCAGGAGGGCAAGGAGTCCAAGACTCATGATCCCAAAGGAGACGTACATCTCCGCTCTCCACACCACGAGTTCTCCACGTTAGCATGGATCTGCCAGCACACACACAGAAGGTGGTATTGAGTCACTATTGGTTCGGGTTGGAAAGCAACTGAACACGTCCATCTTGTGCTTTCAGAAGGGACAAATGGAATCAGTGTACACCAGGGGTCAACCGATATGGTTTTTTCAAGGCCGATACTGAATACTAGTAATCAAGGAAACCGATAGCCGATATATATTTGCAGTAAAAATTAAAATCTTGATGTCCAAATTTAGAACAACAAACTCTAACACAACAATGTTAAAATGCCTTTAAGCACATGTTTAATTAAAAGCAATTATCTTTAAAAAAAAAAAAGGGCAGGGAGCTGCCAGCAGCAGGAAATAACTGTAGCCTATCACATTATTATTTTGCTAGTCAGCTGGCCAATTATGGATCAACAAAAGAACTTATTAATGTTCGCCATCACATTCAAGTTAGCTCTGGGATGCAACATTAGCAAACATTACGACCACCGGCTACCTATTCAACTAAACTGGAAGGAGTCCCTACCTGTATGTGTGTCCTTTACATTTGTTTCTGCATCATAACCCTAGCTATAACCCTTTTCCTAAACCGAGTCTGAACTAACAGATGTGAAGAACTCGTGTTCTGATCGGTGCCAACACATCCTGCCCTTCTCTCCAGCCACACCCTACTCCTTGAGGTGGGGTCTGGCCAGCGAGACTAACCTCAGCCCGATCCCAACCCTAAACGGAAAAACCCCTCAAATTTAAACTCAAACTTAATCCCTAATCCTAAACCTTGAGCCAGATTCTACTGGCTAACTTTAATGCTACATTTAAGCCTGACTATAACCCCAGCAGCTGCGCACCTCACCCCTGGCATGGGACTACCCCTTGTTCTTGTGAGGATCAACAAAGCCTCCACATTAGGTAGCTTGTTTCTGATTTTATGATCCTTATGGGGACATTTTGAGCCTCACAAGTATAGATAAACAAACGTCTCTCCCCCCCCACACACACACACATCCATCCTCTTACCTGCTGGTAGGCCATGAGGAGCAGATGCATCTCTGACCTCCTCATGGGAAGACAGGCTGTAGCGGACGTGCATGCAGGCCATGAAGAAGCTGAGCAGTCCCAGCTGCTTGCGGCTCTGCAGCCATCCCGCCAGCCAGTGGGGGAAACGCCTGTACTTGGTCCCGTGGTAAAGCTGGTGCATGGCAGCAAGCTGGCCAGCCAGGTAGACCAGGGCCAGCAGTGTGATAGCCACATTGGGCAGAGTCCGGTTCACCATCTCCACAGGGATCTTGTAGAAGTCCCTCTGCTTATGCTTCACGTATGGGTGGATTATGTCCCGGACAAAAGCGTAGGCAAAAGAGAAGATGGAAGGGGCCACAGCCACCAGGACAGGGCCCCTCCATGCAGGGAACAGATGCACAGGCATGTTCTCGATGTCCCGCGAAGACGACAAGGGCCCCATGTCTACGGGCACGAAGTTGAGTTGGCGGGCAAGCTCCATGACCTGCTGACGGGCCTCCATGGAGTTACTGCAGATGAACACCTGGCCGTTGAGGAGATAAAGCACAGCATGACATGATGTTGAGGGCTCTTGATGAGCACTCTTCTGAGTCATCCAAATCAGAACCCGTTTCTCCCAACAAAAGCTCTACGATGCACAACACACTGAGCTTACAGGATTTTTATTGCCAACATAGAAAATCAGAGATTTATTTATTATTCATCCATTTATTTGTTTTTTTTTATTAAATTTTAAGTTAATTTTATTAGACTGGATTGAGGGGGATAACTTTTATACTTTGGTTGCACTAGAGCAGTTAATTGCATGGTTTTTACTCTTATTACTATTATTTTAACTATGCCGGTGTGTCCTTTAATAGCACTTTATCTTAGCACTTATAATTAAACATTTAGCACTTACCCCTCCTCCAGCTTCTAGATTTTACCCTAGGATTTAACTTAAAATCTTATACTTTGACGCGGGGTTGCCTTCTCGTCCAGCCTCTCTTAATTTAACCCCAGTAGACCGCTCCTTCCTCTGCCCTTGTACTCTGTCTGGGGATTGAACCCTGGTCCCTGGCGGGAGGTACTGCAGCCTTCTCCATCATACCATTCCTCAGATCAGTAGGCCAGCGCTAAATAAATATAATTCATAACCCCAACCCTCCCTAACTTTTATACTTCGGTTGCTGTGATATTAGAGCACTTAATTGCATGTTTTTTTTAGTTATTTATGGTTCTTACTCTGATTTACTACTATTGTTGTTATTTTAACTATGCCGGTGTGTCCTTTAATAGCACTTGTTTTTCGTAGCACTTATAATTTAACATTTAGCACTTACCCCTCCTCCAGCTTCTAGATTTTACCTTAGGATTTAACTTAAAATCTTATATTTTAACCTTGGGTTGCCTTCTCATCCAGGGATCCGTGTAGCCTCTCTTTTAATCTAGCCCCATTAGACCGCTCCTTCCTCTGCCCTTGTACTCCGTCTGGGCATTGAACCCTGCTCTCCAGCGGGAGGGACCGCAGCCTTCTCCATCATACCATCCCTCAGATCAGTAGGCCAGTGCTAAATAAATATAATTCATAACCCCATTTCGTCTCCACCATGCCATAAAGAACAATTTCTCTAGTTTACAGTCTCACCACCCAGCTTTCCATAACAACAAAATCATTTCAGCTTACAGGAAGAACAAGAGCCTCCACAACATACTGGTCAGATCCCAATTCTGAGATCCATGCCACAACCACAGAAAAGTCACCACTACAGAAAATACATCCACAACCCACACACCAACACAGCTTTTCCAACCTTAGGCTCATTTTCCATCAACACCACAAACGTCATCTACATCATTACATGCACCCTCTGTAACAAACCATATTGGAGAAACACTCAATTCACACCCGACTTTCAGAAGATATGCGCAACATTGGGGAAGGCAAGCTCCGGACCCCCTTAGTCACACTTCCAAACGCACCCCTCCACCCACATCATCTCAGGCCTTGAAAACAACCGTCACTGGACCGTGAGGCAGAGCCGAAAAACAGTGGATCCACAGGCTTGGGACGGCCGCGCCGGGAGGCCTCAATGATGATTAAATCATGCCGGCCCCTGGTTTGGTTGTCCTGGACCCCACACTGTAGATTTGTTGCACAGCCCTCCCCTCCTTTTTAATTCTATTGTCCATTTATATTCATTTTAGCACCCATATATCTATCCTCCCCTTGTATCTACTCCTTTTATGACTGGAGGGCCGCCTTGTACCCAAAATTATTCCTTTCACTATGATATGAATGGCATTATGAATGTTGGATTTTAGAACGGAGTCAGGATATATATTTTTTTTTTTTTACTAACCCTTGGTTTTATGCATTTGTTTTGTGTGGCACTTGTTTTTAAGCACTTACCTGCCCTCCTAACCCCTCTGTTCCATAATTATTTATAGATTTTATAAATGTATGCCTGCGTGAGAGTGTGCATGTGCAGATATGGATATGTGTGTGCCTATGCGCACGTGTGTGCGTTATATATGCATATATACATATGGCACCAGCAATTTGTGTGCATGTATGCTTATCCCCGTCCAGGGCAGCCCTCCTTATGGGAGGCCGGTGCAACCCAGACCGAGGTGGATCCCAAGACCCTTAAGATACGTTTATATTTAAAAAAAAATTTTTTTTTAAAGATGGTGGGGGGACTGGAGCAGGACTTGAGCCCTGATCTCCCGTGTCTGGGCCTAGCTGACTGAGCTAGTCAGTCCTGCCATATGACAGACAACCACTATTTCAACCCTCTTTACCCATGGGGGGGGGGGGGACTAGTTCAGACGCCGTAGGCCAGTGCAAACTAAGTCATTAGTTGACCCCCTGAACCCCAACCCTTTTCCATAACCTTATCTAAATAATGGTACGAGATGACAACCCCATATTTATTCATTCAATCATTTATTTATCAGATGAAATAAGACGTTGAGTTCCAGCAAAATAAAATCTTGTATTTTAACCCGGGGGTCGCCTTCTCGTCCATGGATCCGTGTGGCCTTTTTAATCTAACCCCATTAGACCGCTCTTTCTTTTGCCCTTGTACTCTGTCTGGGGATTGAACCCTGGTCCCCGGTGGGAGGGACCGCAGCCTTCTCCATCATACCATCCCTCAAATCAGTAGGCCAGTGCTAAGTACATATAATTCATAACACATAACCCCAACCCAAAACCTAACCCCTACCCAACCAACCCCCTAACCCCAACCCATGCTGCGCCAAGTCAACTGCCTCACCGATTTCATTAAACCATCCACACCGACAATAGATACATGAACAAGGTCCACACAATGGATGCACAACACCATCACCATACTCCAACAATAGCCACATCCCCTTACAATCCTACAAATAGCCACGGGTTGGGCCCAAACACGCTATGGCCCCAGGCTGACAAGAGAAACTTTACAAGAAACCCAGCAGATCTTAGACACACCAGACAGCAATCACCACCACCCCTGGACCTCACCATAAGAATAGACAACACCTTATCCACCATTCCAGAATTTACAAAGACTACCCACAATTACCCAAACCACAAGCCCCCCATAAACTTTCCCTCTTCCTTGGTCCACGCATATCCCTCACAGAAAAAAAAAATCCAACACCACAACCAGCTAGCACCTACTCAACCACGGCAGACATCTCCAGAAACCAGCAAGATCCTCCAACAGCCACCACACAGCCTACACCCCAGTCTACTAACAAGACAGACCACAGACAAGCCACACCTGAAGTATCCATACCCCTAATTATTGCACCCCCAAGAAGAGGCCCCATCCGACCACTGCAGGCTTCTGAACAAACATTAACTTATCCATCCATTGCTCAACATACACCACCACAGACCACAGCAGAAGATTCCCTCCACCCAGCCCCCACCTGCAACTCGACAGGACTAGCCACCTCCACCTCGAAACCCCAGAGGACCAGGAGAGGAACTTGGAGACCCTTACCCATTAAGGATGACATCCATGCTTCAACCCCCATCTTCACCCATTTTACCCCTCATCCCTCCCGTTCCCACCCACACCAATCCCGCCAGCCTCACGGCACCCAAACAGGTCATAGCCCAAATACACCAACCCCCCAGTAAATTTACCACTACACAGGACCTACATTCCATCACACCAAGTACACACTCCAATGTCTCAGTCTGCATCCCTGACACCATATCCATTCTTTCCCCACAGACAGACGCCGGGGGTGCCCGGGATGGCCTGGCAGGGCGGCTGACCCCACAAAAGCAAAAAACCTTGCAACCGAGGGAGCCGGCAAAAATGATGAAAGGGTCCATTGAGGTCAATTATGACCGAATTACAACCCAATCTGAGCCCTCCACTCAACAACTAGTTTGGGTCATGCTGCCTAGCCATGGTGCCCCGGGCGCCAACAGCTCAGACTCATTACCATGCCACCCTTCCCTCCCCCTTTCTAAACCCACTCCACATCTCTCTTCCCGTACCCATTTCTTCTCCAACCCCCCCTCTCCAATCCCAATCCTTCGCCCCTTCCTGCCCCCCTCACTCACCCTCCTTCCCCTCCACAAAGCACGGCCCATACTCTCTCCCTCCCTCCAGAGGCCTCATATACCCCCACCTATCCTTCTTCCTCCCACCCCACTTCCCCCTGTACTACAGTTCAGATCCACTCATCCTCTGACTCAATCACCTACAGACCCACCTATCACATTGCACGGCCCAACCGCAAAATCCAGGACTGGTTTTTCAGAGGCAGAAAACCAGTCCTGGTGCTGGGAGACTCGAACATCAACCGCATCTCAGCCCACAACTATCCACAAATTCAACTGGACAGTTACCCCGGAGCTAATACATACCATGTTTTGAAGGTCTGCAAAAAGTCCCTCTCCAATCCCAACATCAAGATCATCATCTTCTCCATGGGGATCAATAACGGGGACCAGGACCCCAGGCAGACTACAATTAAGAGCTTTGTTTCGCCTGACTTAAGTCGACCTTCCCCAATGCAGACATTTACTTCCCCATCCTCAATTATTCACCTCACCCCCACACAACAGAGCAACCTAAAACTCAACACCATGGCCACACACTTCCCCATCCTCACCAAAATCCCCCACAACACCTTTATGACTGAGAAAGACCACATTCACTGGATACCCACCACAGCCAAACTCATCTTCCATGACTGGTGCAGACAGCTAAATTTTCAATAACCACAAAAACCTAACCAGTAACACACATACCCCCTTCCCCTTTGAATACCAGGACTCTTCCTCCAATATCCTCAATTTAGCCACCCTCTTCACACCCCAACGCCAGCTCTTGGAGAGGGGGCTCTCCATTCCACGACCCACCAAATGCGACTGGGATGAACTTCAAAAAGGGGCCTATACAACTTCCATAGACGACTTAAACTCAGATTATTTTCACCTTCACTCCGACTATCAACACGTACCATTCACCCATCCAGCCAACTGGGAACCGGACTGGACTACACAAATTGACAATCACTCAGCCACACAGACAGACGGGCCCTGCAACGCTATCGGCCCCCGGCAAACATCTCGGACAACCTGTCGGAGGCCAAGCGCAGGGCCCTAACCAAACTTACAAACAAACCCAATATCATAATCAAACCAGCAGATAAAGGCTCTAAAATAGTTATCATGGATCGCCACCAATATCTCAGGGAAGCCAATAGACAACTCAATAACAACACATTATAAACCACTGGACTATTCAATTCAACCACCAACCCAAAGCAAACTTAGGACCATTATATGACAAGTACATCACAGCCAAACAAAAACACCATCTATTCAGACCCGACAATCCACGACCGTTACTTTTATCTACTTCCAAAAATACATAAAGTACCACAAACCTGGACTATTCCCTTTGAGGTCCCTCCCGGAAGACCGATTGTTTCAGAATGCAACAGCGCCACCTACCACATTTCACAATACATTGACCACTTTTTGGGCCCACTCTCCAGTTACATCAAAGACGCATACTACTTTATAGAGATCATCTGACCCATGGCAGTGCCCAACCAATCATCTCTTCACCATAGAGAGCCTCTACACAAACATTAACACCCAATTAGGCCTAAAAATACTCAAATATATTCAACAGAAACCCAGACCGGAACAGACCAGATGAAGAACTATTACAACACAGAACTGTGGCTTAACAACAACGACTTCCTCTTTAATAATCAATATTACCTCCAGGTCAATGGGACAGCCATTTGCCCCCTCCTACACCAACCTTTATATGAGCGAGAAGACTTGGCCACACTTTCATGAATTTATCAATATTCTTGATAACCACCACCCTTCCATCAAAGTCAAACACACCATAGACTCGGAACAGATTAACTTCCTGGACACCAGTTTTTTTCCAGCCATCCAACACAACACACAAAACTCTACAGACTAAAGTTTACTTCAAACCTACAGATAAACACGCCTTACTCCATAAATCCTGCTACCACCCCAAACACACATTCAAAGAAATCATCAAATCACAACTCATCCGTTTCTACCACATTGCTCTGACATTACAGACTTTCACACTGCCACCAAAATTCCATTTCACAGCCTCCGGTCCAGGGGCTATTCCAAACATTTCCTCCACTCCATCAAAAACACCACCCTGGCATCTCTCGCTCCCTCATTTTACCCTTCTTCTCCACCCCAGGTTCCCGAGTCTAGGCCGCCCCGACTTCCTTCCCCTAACCGAACCAGGGTCTGTATCCCCAGCCTCCCCCCTCCCCCAACCACCATGCCCAACCCTAACCCCCACCCTTACCATCCCCAATCCCAACCCTTATCCTAACCCCCACCCCAACTCCTATACTTACCCTAACCATCCCCCATGCCTAACCCCAACCTGAACCAAGGTTTGTATCCCAACTCCCACCCCCTTGAGGATGGAGGCGGCTCAGACCCACCACACACACACCATAACCCCTCCTCACCACCACAACTCATACCTTTTGTTTGCACACAAAATTAAAGCACTTCATTGTACAATTAAACAACTTTGCCATATTACAGTCTCAACACCCAGCTTTTCACAATCATATCATCTCAGCCTACAGAAAAAGCAGGCGCCCCCAATCAATACTCATTAGATCCCAATTCTCTGACCATAGACCCATACCCCAACTACAAAAATAGAAAATTCATATACCGGCACAGCTTTCCCCACCCTAGCCTCATTTTCTATCACCAATGTGATAATACATGCACGCTCTGTCACAAACACTACATAGGAGAAACCAAGCACTCCATTCACACTCGCTTATCCCAACACCTCTACAATATCAGGCAAGGTCGACTCAACACCCCCCTGGTCAAACATTTCAAACTTCACCCCCCCCCCCATTCTTCTCAGTTTCCGGTCTAGAAAACGATCGTTGGGTGGAGAGGATTTGGATCCATGGGCTCGGGACCACCGCACCAGGAGGTCTTGATTGACAATAGATGGCCAACCTGGCCCACCCACTCCTGGTATGGTTGTCCCTGGACCTACAATTTGGCTACACTGATCCCCTTTTCTTAAGATCTTACATAACCTTATCTAAATCTTGGTACGAGATGACAACCCCATATTTATTTATTGAATTATTAATCTGTTTACCCATTTATTTGTTTGTTTTTAAAAAAATATTTATTAGACTGGATTGAGGGGATAACTTTTATACTTCGGTTGCTTTGGTTTTATTGGAGCACCTAATTGCATGGTTTTATGAGTCATTTATGGATTTTACTGTTATTTATTACTAACTATGCCGGTGTGTCTAATAGCACTTTTTTATCTTGGCAATTATAATTAAACATTTAGTACTCAACCCTCCTCCAGCTTCTAGATTTTACCTTAAAATCTTGTTTTAACCCGGGGTTGCCTTCTCGTCCAGGGATCCGTGCAGCCTCTCTTTTAATCTAACCCCAATAGACCGCTCCTTCCTCTGCCCTTATACTCTCTAGGGATTGAACCCTGGTCCCCGGCGGGAGGGACCACAGCCTTCTCCATCATACCATCCCTCGGTTCAGTAGGCCAGTGCTAAATAAATATAATTCATAACCCATAACCCCAACCAGCTTCTCTTTCCTATTCTAATGCATGTATGGTTGCATCGAGACGGGCCCTTTCAGCCTTAATGTCAATTTCTGTCTTCGCACAAGCCACTGACTTGGGCTGCTTTTGCACGAGGCTTTGCTGCTTCCATGCTCGCACTTGAAATTACAGATGATCCTGAGGATTTCACTGAACGTGATGAGACCTCTTCTGTGTTTTGCCGTCATTTAATTTCTTGGCGAATATCCCCCACGATGTCCCTTAATATTCTTATCGATTACTGTAGATGCATGTAGTGTCCGGTGTACCCGATTGCTATCGTTTTGCAAACCTCTTGGCCGTGAGACGTAGCAATCATAATCCAGCATCAGTCTTCCCTCAGAGAATGGCCATCTTTTTACTGTACCGTCATCACCAAGCGCACGCATTGAGCTCAATTATACAGCCAGCTAAACTCTTAACCACACACACACGCAGGTTAAATTCTTCTGGTAAATTTATGTAGAAAAGTGTAAAACTGCAACGCAGAAATACAAAACAAGTGTCACTACAATATAAAAGTCTGTGGTGGACACGTATTGGGGACAGAATTCAACCCAGGAACTAAGGGTTAAGTCATGGTTGCCCTGGCAGGTTAACGCAGGGTTAAGTTATGGTTGTCCAGCCAGTTTTCTGATTATTCTTGCCACCTCCGCTCAGTCGAGCTGTGGTTTGGTTGCTCTCTGATTTACCGTGGATTAAAGAAAGTTGCCTACACGGCTAAAGTGTGAACCTACGGTCTTCTCCGTTCCTTCGGCTCTACACTGGTGACCCCGACGTCGGTTTTCGGATAAGTTTTCTGAAACCACACACATTATGGCTACGAACGCCGTTGCAATTAAACTGCCGGAGTTTTGGGAGTCTTCCGCGGCTACATGGTTCGCGCAGGCTGAGGCACAGTTCGCGCTCAGAGACATAACAGCAGACGAGACCAGGTACTACTACGTATTGGCAGCGCTGGGGTGCGCTACGGCTTCCAGGATAAGCGGTTTCATAACCAACCCACCGGCCGATGGTAAATACGCCGCACTTAAACATCTCCTCCTTGAAACTTTTGAACTGTCAACAACGGAGAGAGCACGTCGCCTCTTCGCAATTCAGGGCTTGGGAGATGGCAAACCATCGGAGCTAATGAGCAGGATGTTAAACCTACTGGGTCAAGAAAAGCCATGTTTCCTGTTTATGGAGCTGTTTCTGCGCAACATGCCGCCCCACGTCCAGACTGCGCTCGCTAACTCCACCATCACTGATCCCCGTGAGCTGGCAAAGGAGGCTGACCGATTCTTCGTCGCTACACAACGTTCCTCCCATGCCGGGGTGCTGGCTCCTACCTTCACTGGCCCCCCGCCGACATCGCGGGCGTGGCCCGACGGTGGCGCCACAGCATCAGACCGCTACAAGCCCTCTGGACTCTGTATGTACCACGCTCGATTTGGTGCGAAAGCTAAACGGTGCCGTTCCCCCTGCAACTACAGGCCGACGGGAAACGAGAGGGCCAACACTCAGTAGTGGCCATGAGTGTTGGCGATACGAGCAGGCTACTCTTCATCCTCGACACCATCTCCGGTCGGCGATTTCTTTGTGACACGGGCGCACAGAGAAGCGTGCTCCCTGCTACTGACGTCGACATCATGGGCGGGGAGCGGGGCCCCCAGTTGGCGACGGCTGACGGCAGCCCTATCCACACCTACGGCGTGCGGTCTGTAGAACTGTGTTTTGGTGGACAACGTTTCACGTGGGAGTTCGTCATGGCCAATGTAACGCTTCCCCTCCTCGGAGCTGATTTTTTGTGCGCTTACGGTTTGCTAGTGGACATTCAGAACAGCCGTCTGGTCGATGCCTTAACCTTCTCCTCCTTCGCATGTACGCGGAGGGAAGCGGCCTATGCAGGTCTAGCCAACTCTCTCTCAGAGGCAGACAAGTTCACCCGCCTCCTCGCTGAGTTCCCTGACCTCACCCAGCCTACCTTCTCTGCACCCACCGCTAAGCATGGGGTGGAGCATCACATTGCTACGAAGGGGCCCCCGGTCTACGCCAGAGCCAGGCGTCTCGACCCCGCCAAACTCGCCATTGCCAAGTCTGAGTTCGAGCACCTGGAACGCATGGGGATCATCCGCCGCTCTGACAGCCCGTGGGCGTCCCCACTCCACATCGTCGCTAAGCCTGATGGAGGTTGGCGCCCATGCGGGGACTACCGCCGACTAAATGACGCCACCACGCCCGACCGCTATCCTGTCCCGCATATCCAGGACTTTTCTGCAAACCTGTCTGGCAAATGCGTCTTCTCAAAAGTCGACCTGGTCCGTGGTTATCATCAAGTTCCCGTGCACCCCTCAGACATCCCCAAGACAGCGGTGACTACCCCATTCGGCCTATTTGAATTCCTACGAATGCCATTTGGACTCAAAAACGCGGCCCAGTCCTTTCAGCGGCTGATGGATTCAGTGCTCCGTGGCCTTCCTTTCCTCTTCGTCTATTTGGACGACATACTCATCGCCAGCGCCTCCAAGGAAGAACACCTGTCCCATCTTCATGCCCTCTTCACACGCCTCAGCCAGCATGGGCTGATCGTCAACCCGGCGAAGTGCCGGTTCGGGCTGACAGCCATTGATTTCCTCGGGCATCGCATCACTGGGGACGGGGCAGTCCCCCTGCCCTCAAAGGTGGAAGCGGTGGCGGCCTTTCCGCGCCCCCAAACAGCTCGTGCGCTCAGGGAGTTCATTGGGATGGTGACATTCTACCACCGCTTCATTCCCCGAGCCGCCTTTATCATCCGGCCACTGTACGAGGCGCTGAAAGGCATGTCCCCCAACCAGGCGGTCGACTGGACAGCAGAGCGGGACCGTGCGTTCACCGAGACTAAAGCTGCGCTCTCCCAGGCTACCCTGCTAGCGCATCCTTCACCTACAGCGCCTATTTCCATAACCACGGATGCATCGGACTATGCTGTTGGTGCGGTTCACGAACAGTGGGTGGGGGGGGCTTGGCAGCCTTTGGCCTTTTTCAGTCGCCAGCTTACACCCCGAGAGCGCAAGTATAGTACTTTTGACAGGGAACTCCTCGGTCTCTGGCTCGCTGTCCGGCATTTCCGTTTCCTGCTAGAGGGCCGCGAGTTTACTGCGTACGTGGACCACAAGCCCCTCACGTTTGCCATGTCCAAGACGGCCGAGCCATGGTCCGCTCGCCAGCAGCGACAACTCTCCTACATTTCGGAATTCACTACCGACATCCAGCACGTCGCTGGTAAGTCTAACCAGGTAGCTGACTGCCTCTCTAGGGCAGTGATTGGAGCGGTCCACCTAGGCCTTGACTATGCACAGATGGCCGTTGACCAGGCCACGGACCCGAGCATCCTCCGTCTCCGGGCCTCCGACACGGGGCTCCGCCTGCAGGACGTTCCTTTCAGCGACACAGGTGCCACCCTCCTGTGTGACGTCTCCACAGGACAGCCCAGGCCCATCGTCCCGCACAGCTGGAGACGCCCCGTATTTGAAGCTGTGCACGGCCTCTCTCATCCAGGCGGTAAGCCATCCGTGCGCCTGACCTCTGCTAAGTTTGTGTGGGAGGGACTTAAGAGAGACGTGAAAGCGTGGGCCGACTCGTGTGTTGCCTGTCAGCGGGCTAAGATACACCGCCACATTAAGGCGCCCCTGGAACGCTTCGCAGTGCCGGAGAGACGATTTGACCATGTCCACGTCGACCTGGTTGGTCCCCTACCCCCCTCCCATGGGTTCACCTACCTCTTCACTGTGGTGGACAGGACTACGCGCTGGCCTGAAGCTGTTCCCCTGGCATCCACGACGTCTGCTGATGTGGCCCGGGCTTTTATTGGGTCGTGGGTCTCACGTTTCGGTACGCCTTCCGACCTTTCATCTGACCGCGGGCCACAGTTTACCTCAGAGCTATGGAGTGCTGTGGGTGAGGCTCTGGGCGTCAAGCTTCATCGCACTACCGCCTACCACCCTCAGGCGAACGGCCTATGTGAGCGCTTCCACCGGTCCATGAAGGCTGCGCTTCGGGCTACTCTCAAGGACTGCAACTGGGTCGACAAGCTCCCATGGGTCATGCTGGGCCTGCGGACCGCCCCGAAGGAAGACCTACAAGCCTCCTCTGCGGAGCTGGTGTACGGCACGCCGCTGCGAGTCCCAGGCGATTTCATGCCCAATGCAACGCGTCCCTGGTCAGCTGTGGACCAACGAGCCTCCTTGCTGGACGGGGTCAGAGCTTTCACACCCGTCCCTACCGCCCAACACGGCGCGCCGGTGTCCCAGGTGCCCCCAGGTCTGCAGTCAGCGGACTACGTGTTCATCCGTCACGACGCACACCGCCCCCCTCTGCAACCCCCTTATGACGGCCCCTTCCGCGTCCTGGAACGGGGAACTAAGCACCTGGTGGTGGATTTTGGGGGCACGGCCGAGCATGTTTCAGTGGACCGAGTTAAACCCGCACACCTGGACTTGACGCAGCCGTTGGAGTTAGCCCAACCTCCTCGTCGCGGTCGTCCCCCGGCTCCGCCTCCTCCCCCCGTGGAGGCCCGAGCTGCCTCTTCTGCTCCTCAGGCCGACCTCCACAGGCCCGCGTCAATGCCTCCCAGAGACACTCCGGCCCCTGTTATCCGGAGCCGCCGCGGACGGCCTGTTGTCCCCCCGCGCCTGCCTGACTTCGATTACTAGGGCGAATTCTGGGGGGGCTCATGTGGTGGACACGTATTGGGGACAGAATTCAACCCAGGAACTAAGGGTTAAGTCATGGTTGCCCTGGCAGGTTAACGCAGGGTTAAGTTATGGTTGTCCAGCCAGTTTTCTGATTATTCTTGCCACCTCCGCTCAGTCGAGCTGTGGTTTGGTTGCTCTCTGATTTACCGTGGATTAAAGAAAGTTGCCTACACGGCTAAAGTGTGAACCTACGGTCTTCTCCGTTCCTTCGGCTCTACAAGTCAATATTAATGCACCAATAAAGCTTCTGTAGCCACAGAATTGAACTGCACACTAACCTACAGTAATTCTCCCTCCTTACAGGTTTCTTTCGGTAAATGTATTTTCCTATACACAAAATAGAACTAAATAGGTTATATATTTACTAAGGTGGGCAAGTAAATTAGAGCTAGCCAGGCAAGTATTAATATAGCAAGCCGACAAGTAATACAGCAAACACTCGCTAAATGCACGTCCTACATGAAATATCACATTACAAATGAGCATGAATCAAACGATGTGCATTAACTTACAGATGCCTTTTGAGGCGAAACACGATGGATGGGAATAGACCGTTACCGGAATATGAACACGACAGCGCATGGTTCCCTAATGCATGAACTTCCTGGGTGTCCGTCAAACTAAGGCTTCCCCAAACAAAGTTCCTACCCTATCTATTTAGATTCCCAAGTGCAGCATCTGAAATCACCACTAGGAATGAGTGGACGACAGTCAACTATCGGCACGGGCGCCGACACCAGCGCAACGGCTACCAACATGGCTGTCGCCAACGGAGCCACTTACCAACGACGGAACACGTTTTCTTCGCCGACGGACCAACGCGGGACCCAGGAGCAGACGGGATAGGGCTAGCCGTAAGGAAGTGGTTTAGGTGCGATAGCCGTCGCCAAGGTGTGTTGACCAAACAGAGGAGGCAGAACTTACCGGCAGTTGTAAGAGTGGGTGGTCTACAGGACACAAACATGCAAGAGCCACAGAGAATCGGGTTCCATGTTAACACTATAATAAGTGGAAATGTCGCAATAACGTTTAACCTTTCTTGGCAATATGGATCAATTGTGAGACACGGCAACCAGACACGTTTAACAGTACGAACGCAACATTCGACCAAGAGAAACTTACCGAGCTGCCTCTAGAATGATCGGCTGGCGTGGCGATATAATTACGCATAAACACCACAGCGGGTAAAACATTCACTTACTTTGATTCACCCAAACATGTAATCAAGGGGAATTAACTGCCAATTTAGCTCGTAAACTGCTAAACTTACCTTCACTTCCTGGTTTACTGTAGGACCGGCGCTAACCGGCTGCGGCCACTCAGAGCATACGCGGGGCGAGGCGGGTGATAGGCTCGTGCACATCACGTGGTCACAAGTCCGCGGTCACCTCAAGAGCGTTTAACAGAAGGCGCCGCTTACACGACCACGCCTTCTCCACCACCAAACCTCCGCGGAGCCCGGCTACAAACGAGGCAAGCATACGCGTGTTGAACAAATATGTACAAAGAACACACAAACCGAAGCGTAAACCCCTCTAAAACAACAACAAACAGCGCTAAAGACAACGGCCTGAGGACAGACTTTCGCTTAAAATGGCGAATTTTCATACTGAGCAAAGCAAACCATCACCTGGAAATTGCATCGGCCTCAGAGCAGCCCCCAACCAGTCAGGCTGGCCAACAATTTGACTACCACCATTAAACCAGCGGTTCCCAACGAAGACCCGGAGAAAGATTGAGGACAATGTACACAAAAAAACAACAACAAACTGGGCCGCCACTACCATGACAGTATTACAGCAACACCACAAAAACAAATGGATAAACTCAACCCATCCACACGGGACTGGGATGGTCCGTTCCAGGTAGCCTCATCCTGGGCAGTCGCTTGCAGGAGGAGATGATTGACGACAGACAATATTAATTTCCAGATTGGCCAACTTGGAGGCTGAGAACAGCCAATCGGAGCCACCAAACGCCCACGGCAATCACCAATGGCGGGGCCATACAGCGAAGCTTGCGGTCGCCCAAGTCCATGTGCCGCCGTATCCGATCACGGGGGCGGAAAACAGCCCACGGCCCATAACCTCCCCCACGCAATCAATGACTGATCGCCCACAGCCGTCTAGCGCCCCAGAGCTGTACCCGAGGACCAGCGCGGCCGCGGAAACGGAGACCAGGGGAGAGTGGTCAGCTGAAGAGCAGAACGGAGGGGCGCTGCTGAGCAGGCTTGCTGTAGGACGTGTTTTGCAGGTGCTCCGCCGAAGTGTGACTTAATTTATACTTTTTTGCACTATTTTACACTTTTGTAGCTTTTCGAGCTTTACTTTTGCAGCTACTTGCTTTAAGTGACTTTTTTTTTCGACTGCGGACCATCTATGATGGCAAACAGAGGGAAACCCGACGCTCCCAAACCAGGTCGCGGCAACAAGCCTCGGCTTTCTCCTGAGCCAGAACCCCAGCAGCCAGATGCTCAGGTGACTCCAGATGCTCTGGAGTCACCTGACGCTTAACTGGCCTCTCAGACTGAGACTATACGTGACCTCGAGCGCTCGGCTAACGACCACGATAGCAGGCTAGCCGACCTTCCAGCTAATGTTAGCACGCCTAACACCCTGGTCGACTCTCTTGCCAAGAAAGGCGCGGACCTGGAGGGGCGGTCAAGATGGAATAATGTACACCTGGTGGGCCTGTCTGAGGGTCTGGAAGGCCAGCGACCCACCGAGTTTACTGCCCAACTCTTACAAGACCTATTGGGACTTGATGACAAACCTGTACTGGATCGGGCCCATCGTACCCTCCGTGCAAGGCCCAAAAATGGAGAACCTCCACGTCCACTTGTTATTCGGGTTAACCTGTTTCAAGTTCGGAACAAGATTCTGCGACGCGCCGGGGAAGCCTCTCCTCTCTCCTACAATGGCGGGAGGAGGATCTCGATTTTCCCGGATTTCACTCCAGCGGTGGCCAAGAGACGGGCCGCCTTCGCCAAAGTGAAGGAGCTCCACTCTTGCCCAAACATCAAGTTTGGTCTTCTCTACCCGGCAACGCTTCGCATTACCTTACCCAGCGGACAACCTCACAGGTCTGATGACCCTGCTTTGGCATCACATTTTGTTGAGAAAGAGATGAAAAAAAAGTTGTTGATCCTGATGCAGTTTAGCTGACATGCTAACTGGCTAGCCGCTACTGCCAGGCGATAAGACCACATTTCCCATAGTGCCTTGCTTCAGGGACGTTAGATTGACTACTGTTAGAGACCAGTCTATGCTAGAGACTGATGTTACCACTTTTGTTCACTTTTCGCTGCTTTTTTTTTTAAATCTTAAGTTTTTTACAGTTAAAACTTGAATACATGTTTGCTGTTTAATTATGCATGAATACTTCAACTTCGAAGTTTTAACAGGAGTCACTTTCATGTTAAGCTTGTTTGACGCTGCACATTCATGGTGCTTGTCTACTTTTTCTAGGGTGGAATAGTTACATGTAGCTGCTTAGACCTACATATTTACATTATTAGGCTATAAGCCTGTTTATTATTGTATATTTTTATCGTTTCCTTAAAATGTCACATTTCCTTAGTGGACGCCGAGTAGTGTTTGGTGGGTTTTTAAATCAGAGCTACTAGGAGGCGTAATAGTTTGTGTGTTTTTTGGGGTCAAGCTGCGGGCATCCCGTTTGGGGGGATGCTTCAACCAGTGGGTGGAAGGGGTTTTGTTTTTCGTTTTTGTTCTTGGTCCTCTCCCTCCCCCCATCAGTCAGGCATTTGTTTTCAGCGTTATGCTCTACTACTGTCACGCTGCCCTTGTATATAGCACTGTATATGCTTAGTCATGTCTCATAATAGTTTAAAAGTGCCTTCATATGGGGGGGGGGGCATTAAATTCGTTAGTTTTAACTGTAAAGGACTCAATAACCCCATAAAACGTATAGGTGTTGCATCATCTTCAAACTCTTGGTGCTCAAGTGATCTTTTTACAAGAAACCCATCTTACAGCTTCTGATCATGCCAGATTGAAAAGGGGATGGGTGGGTCAGATGTACCATTCTACATTCCAGGGCAAATCACGGGAGGTTGCCATTCCGCTGCACAAATCTGTTCCATTTATTTAGTCATCCGTTATTTCTGATCCAAATGGTAGATTCATTATTGTTACTGGCCAAATACATAACACTCACTTGATTTTGGCAAATGTGCTCCGAATTATGACGAGGCCTTTTTTAAACGTCTCTTCTCAACTCTCCCTGATATGTCCTCACACCGTTTGATTTTAGGAGGTGACTAATTGCTGGCTCAATCCTCAGTTGGGCCGCTCCTCTAAGGTTTGCTCGCCTTCGAAATCTGCCAAAGTAATCCAGTCTTTCATCGAAGAGTTTGCAGTTTCTGATGCCTGGCGCTTTTTCAACCCTTCTAAAAGGGAATATTCTCTTCTCCCATGTGCATCACACTTTAACCCGTATTGACTTTTTCTTGGTTGATAGACTACTTTCATCGGTGTCAGACTGTAAATACAATGCTATTGTCATATCTGACCATGCTCCAATCTCAATGAACATTTTTTTTAAAAAACAAACACGCACTCACCATGGCGTCTTAATACACGCTTACTATCAAATGAGAATTTTGTTAACTTTGTTTCGCAACACTGACCTTTTTGTGAGTGTAAACAAAACACCTGTTGTGTCTGCTGTTGTAGGGTAATGTTATGCAGCCAACAGCTCCCCCTGGGGGCACTGATTGATGTATGCTTGCCCTGTGTAACATGCCTCAGTTGCGTTATGGGCACAGCCAGTGAATACATGTTAGTAAGCGACACAGCCCGACTCTGTCTGTTATTTATATGCACCTACACCTGCAACATGGTGTCAGAAGCTGTATTGGAACCCAACGTGAGTCTTACGTTGCCTGTTGCTTGAACAGTGTGCGTTTATTGTTTTACTAAGCGTAGCTAGAAGTTTCAGTTAGCCTGCTAGCATTAGCATCGAGCCAAGACGATGGCTTCCAATATTCCGCCGCCGGAGCCCATGAAGATGACTGGGGATCTTCACAGCAACTGGGCTAGCTTTCGATCAGAGTTTGAGGATTATTTGCTTGCGACCGGGATCGACAAGGCAGAGAAGCCGGTGCAGGCAGCGACGCTCCGGAGGCTAATGGGGAAGGAAGCCTCCATGTTTACCTGCACAACCTGGGACTCACAGCGGAAGAGCAGAAAGACGCCGGAGCGATACTCGACAAACTGGGGGAATACTTCACACCTACCAAAAACATCATCTTTGAGAGGTATGTTTTTGGCAACCTTAAACAAGAGGAAGGAGAACCTGTGGATGCTTTTGTCACGAGACTGAGAGAAAAGGCTGCCACATGTGAATATGGAGCTATAAGAGACGAGCTTATAAGGGACAGGCTTGTTCTTGGAACAACTGATGAGGGCGCCAGATGACGCATGCTAGGAGAAAAGGAGGTGAAGTTGGAGGGAGCTATTGACATTTGCCGTGCAGCGGAGGTGTTGGACAATAAGTTAAAATCCATGTCACTTAGCAGCTCTGTGACTGCGGAGAGCATCAATGTAGCACATGGACAGCGACCAGGACGGAGACCTACCAGCAGGCCATCCGAGCCCACCGACACATCTGCACAGCCACAGAGAGGCACAGGTGAATGCAAGTACTGTGGCACACCGCACAGACGGGGGCGAGACCTGTGCCCCGCATTTGGAAAGTCATGTCGCTTGTGTGGCACTGCTAATCACTTTGCCAAAGTATGCATGAAAAGAGGCCAGCAAACACGTCAGTTGAACGCTGTGGATGACCCTCCGCTAGGGGACCCGGAGGACAGCGACCGCGATGAGAGGGATGTGTACACGGCTGAGAGCGTGGGGGCTGTGAACACTCAAAAGGAAAAAGTGGTTTGTAAACCTGCCACTGCACAGAGGGGTCCAGCGGTGCCAGCTTGACTCTGGAGCCACCTGCAACGTGATGAGCTTGAAAGACAAGATGAGACTGGCGCCTAGAGTGCCTCTTCAGAAGAGTCTCACCAGGCTGAGACTCTACAACAGTGAGTGGATGAGCTCAATGGGCGTGTACAGCACGCAGTGTGTCATCAGGGGCAAGACGCACAGACTGGACTTTGAGGTCGTGCGCACCAGCCAGAAGCCCTTGCTTTCAGGGGAGACATGGCTTGATACGCTTCACCATTCCCGAAGAGCTGAATAAAGTGGAGCACTGCAAGACAGGTGAGCTAACCAAAGGCTGTCTCATTAACACTTACAATGACGTGTTCACCAGCCCAGTCGAGTCACTGCCGGGTGATGTTCACTTCGAGTTGGATAGCACTGTGGCCCCTGTCCAGTGCGCACCAAGAAATGTCCCGGTGGCCCTCAAGGCAGCTGGACCAATATGAAAAGGATGGACATTTAACCACAGTCACTCAGCCCACAGACTGGATTAGCAATCTGGTCATAGTGAAGAAGCCAGACAAATTGAGGCTTTGCATCGACCCCAAGCCACAACCGAGCCCTGAAAAGGTCCCATTACCTCATGCCCACTTTAGATGACGTGCTGTACAAGCTGCCTAAGGCACGTATCTTCACCCTGGTGGATACGCGCGACGCATTCTTACAGTGTCGCCTTGATGAGGCGAGTAGCCTGATGACAACGTTCTGGACGCCGTGGGGTAGAAAGCGATGGCTGAAGCTCCCTTTTGGCGTGTCAGTCGCACCAGAGGAAACATGAGCTACTGGCCGGTTTGAAAGGAATCGAGCCCATAGCCGATGACATCCTCATAGTCGGCTGTGGGGACACGGAGGAGGAGGCCGTTCGCAACCACGACGCAAACCTCATTGCTCTGATGGACAGATGCAGGGAAGTGAAGCTGAGGCTGAGCATAAAAAAAAGCTAGTTTCGTGTGAGGGAGGTCCGTTTCCACGGCCACATACTGTCGGTGGAGGGCCTCAAAGCTGATCCCGAGAAGGTCAGGGCAGTCCTGGACATGCCAAACCCCACGGATGCAAAAGGCGTTCAGCGGTGTGTCGGCTTCGTTAACTATTTATCGAGGTTCATGCCCCGCTTGTCAGAGGTGTGTGAACTGCTGAGAAGGTTGCTGGACAAAGGTGTGCTGTGGCACTGGTTGCCCAAACATGATGCTGCTATGAAAGAAATCAAAACGCTGGTCACGGCGGTGCCAGTACTACGTTACTGTGATGTCAGCAAGCCAGTCACCATACAGAGCGACTCGTCAGACCGGTTTGGGCTGCTGCCTGCTTCAGGGGGGACAGCCGGTCGCGTTCGCCTCCCGCGCGCTGAACCAGACGGAGTAAAACTAGGCACAGATTGAGAAGGAGTGCCTGAGCATCGTATTCGCTTGTCAACGCTTCCACTACTACCTATATGGGAGGGGTGATGTGACTTTGGAGACCGACCACCGCCCGCTGGTGTCAATCTTCACTAAGCCCCTTCTCAGTGCACCAAAGCGCCTTCAAAGCATGCTCCTCACACTTCAGAACTACTGCCTCACGGTGATGTACAAGCCAGGCCCTGAAATGTACATCAGTGACACGCTCAGCAGAGCCACCACCCCGCCACAGAGAACGGACACTCAGTACAGACGTGAAATGGTCTGCAGCATGCAACAGGTGCAGTACGACACGGCAGCCAATCTAAACGTCACCAGCCAACGCCTCGCACAGATTCGAAGACACACAGAGGAGGATGTGTGTCTTCAAACACTCAAGTCGGTCGTGCTGGAGGGATGGCCAGAACACAAAGAGGAGAGCCCCATAGCCATCAGAGAATACTGGGCCAGAGATGAAATAAGCACACAGGACGGTGTGCTTTTTAGGAGCCAGTGTGTCATTCCGAAAGCTATGCGTCCTGAGATGCTGAAACGGATCCACTACAACCACGTGGGGGGTGAGGCTTGTTAGACAGGCCCGGGATACTCTCTACTGGCCAAATATGCAGGGGAAAAAAAAAATCAAAGACTATGTGCAGCAGTGCTCAGTGTGTAACGAGTATGCACACGAGCAACAAAAAGAGACTATGATGTCACACCCGCTCCCCACACATCCCTGGCAGCTGGTGAGCATGGACTTGTTCAGCTACGCAAGGCAGGACTTCCTGCTCATGGTGGATCCCTATTCAGACTTCTGGGAAATTGATCTACTCCCAGACCTGTCGGCAGAAACGACCATCCGAAGGTGCAAGGCGCAGTTTGCACGGTATCCCTGACCGGGTCATTTCCGACTGCGGAGGTCGGTTTGATTGTGGAGAGTTTCGGGCGTTTGCGAGGGAGTGGGGCTTCGAACATGTCATGTCCTCCCCGAGACACCCAAAAGCTAACGGCAAAGCAGAGTCTGCAGTGAAGATTGTGAAAGGCCTATGCAGAAAAGCAGACCGGGCCGACGAAGATCCCTGGAAGGCTTTTCTACACTGGAGAAACACGCCCACTGAGGACATGCGCTGCAGCCCAGCACAACGGCTGATGTCACGGAGGCTGAGAACTCTTCTCCCTGTGGCCGACCAGGTACTAGCACCTCAGATCATCACTGGGGTCACAGACAAGCTGAGGGTGAAGCATCAGGCAGCGAAGTTGACATATGACAGAACTGCGAGGGATCTGCCAGAGCTAAACGTCGGCCAGCCTGTCAGGATGAAACCAATCCCGGGTGACAGAACAGGCCGATGGAGAAGAGGAGTATGCCTGCAGCAGGTGGGACCGCGGTCCTATCTCGTCAACGTGGAGGGAACCACGTACCGTCGCAACAGGGTTGATCTCCGACCAGCAGAGGTTGCCCCTCCACAGCCGTCAGCCCACACGGAACGGCCAGCGGAGCAGCCTGTGGGCGCGTGTGCAGCTGAAGGGGGCCATGTGAGCGGGGGCAGCATGGAGGAAGTCGTCAGCAGCCCTGTAATGTCTCCAAGGTCGTCAGCCCCGAGGTCGCCGCCATCTCCCCCACAGGCTGTGACCACACCATGCCGTGAGTTACAGGGCCGGGCCTTCTCCCGGAGCGGGAGGCAGATTAAGCCTCCAGAAAGACTTGACCTTTAGGTCATACACTGTATGTTCACTTCTAATGTTCTTATTCAGTGGTCTTGTGGATGTTCTGATGCTACCATTTTGTCGTTATTGTTCTGCAGAGGTTTTGGTTGATATCGACTTGCTGTTCCTTCTTGATGCACTATTTCCATTGCACTATTTAATATTGGGATATGAGCACTAATGTTCTAATGGCTAATACTATCCATTATATTATTTGGTATTGTATTCTATGAAAGGGAGATGTTGTAGGGTAATGTTATGCAGCCAACAGCACCCCCTGGGGGCACTGATTGATGTATACTTGCTCTGTGTAACATGCCTCAGTTGCGTTATGGGCACAGCCGGTGAATACGTTACTAAGCGACACAGCCCGACTCTGTTATTTATATGCACCTACACTTGCAACATCTGCTTCTTTGCTGTGGGAGACATTAAAGGCATATATTAGGGGGGAAATAATTTCTTATTCAAGACAGGAGAGAAAAGTTAGAGGAAAAATTATCTAGGCTGGCAAAGAGTATTTCTCAACTTGATAACTTGTATGCTTCCTCCCAGTCCCCAGATAGTTACAAGGAACGTCTCTCCTTACAAGCTGAGTACGATGCCCTCACGACTCATCGCACTACCGAGCTCTTGCTCCAGTCGAGATCCCGGTTCTATGAACATGGGGGGATAAGGCCAGCAAGCTACTATCACACCAGTTGCGCCAAATGGCTACATCGCGTCACATTTCTCAGATCCAAACAGATTCAGGTAAAATTAGACCCTTTAGAAATTAATATTTTTAAGGAATTTTATATATCTCTTTACTCTTCTGATCAAGGTCCATCTCCTCCTAATTATACCTTCTTTGAAAATTTAGATATTCCCTCTATTGGTCTATCAGACGTGAAAGTATTAGAGAATTCAATTACTATTTCAGAACTTCATGCAGCTGCTACATCTCTGCAAAATGGGAAGTGCCCAGGCCCAGATTGTTTTCCGTCTGAATTTTATAGGTTTTGGCATAAGCTGGCCCCTTTACTATTAGATATGTTTAACGAATCACTTGTCGCTGGACGTCTTCCTCAAACTCTTAATCAAGCCTTTATTTCTCTCCTCTTCAAAAAAGACAAAGATCCCTTAGCTTGCTGCTCTTAACGCCCATTAAGTTTGCTGAATGCTGACTTTAAATTGTTATCCAAATTACTAGCACTACGCCTTGAATCTGTTCTCCCTTCTATAATTTCTCAAGATCAAACAGGATTTATTCGAAATAGGCATTCATTCTCTAATCTTAGATGTTTGTTCAATGTAATTTATAATATTCCGCCTTCTGACACTCAAGAGGCTTTGATACCTTTAGATGCCGAGAAAGCGTTCGATAGAGTGGAATTATCTTTTCTTCACTTTAGAGAAATTTGGTTTTGGAAAAAACTTTATTACATGGATTCGGTTACTCCATTCTTCTCCACATGCTTCAATCAGGACGAATAATATTAACTCTGACTACTTTTGCCTTTTCCGCTCTACAAGACAGGGCTGCCTCTTAAGTCCATTGTTATTTGCTATTGCCATTGAACCCCTTTCAGTAGCGCTTCAATCCAATCCCCATATTACAGGCATAGTAAGAAATGGCATGGAACCGAGTCTCGCTTTACGCGGATGATCTCCTTTTATACGTTTCTGGCTTGCCCACCTGTCCCTGCTATACTCGCCACTCTTCAGTCGTTTAGCCTGATATCGGGATACAAACTGAATTTGAGCAAAAGTGAAATATTTCCTATTAATACCGCTGCTAACGATTATCCCTTGCATACTCTACCCTTGAAGATTGCCCAACACAGTTTCACATATTTGGGAGTTAAAGTCAGGCAAAAAAATGGAGGATCTTCATAAAGCAAATTTTGCCCCTTTGCTGACCGGAATTAAAGGGGATTTGGATCGCTGGTCCGTTCTTAATCTTACTTTGGTTGCACGAATCAATACGGTCAAAATGAATATTCTCCCACGCTTTTCCTATCTATTTCAATGTATACCTCTTTTCCTCCTTCAGACGTTTTTCCACAAAGTGGACAGCATGATCCTGGAGTTTGTATGGAATAAGAAAGTTCCTAGAATGCGTAAGCAATATCTACAAAGGCCTAAACTGCTCGGTGGCATGTGTAACCAGGTTAAAATTAATGTTTTTATTTTATTTTGTTTGAGTATGAAATATCACCAAATCCTGTCTGTGTGCTGTTATTTGTGTTTACTACATTTTATTTTATGTCATTATTTACTTTTATGTATGTTTTACAACGACCGTCATATACGTGTACTGTCGCTTTAAGAGAGAGGTCTTGTGGGTACACGGAAGAGGGAACGCGGGAGAGGCCATTTTGTTTTGTGGGAGGAGTCTCAAGCAGCAATCGAGCCGAGCCACACGTGTTTCTTACCGTAGGACAGTTTTTTTTGCTGGTTGAGGAGAACGTAACCTTGAGTATCCCTGTAAGAAGATACTGCAAGCTGTGGGATAAAATACTTGTTTATCCTTTCTTACATCGGAGTCCCGTGGACGGTTTCTCCTTCTAACGCACACGAGTGAAGTCCGGGTAGTGGTTGAACTTCGACCCCCACGTCCGTAAGAAACACCGCTCCCGCTGGAGGACTGGACGTTTGTCGAAGAGTTTGAAACCAAAATAAATGGCAAGGTGGGCCAAATAGAGTCCTGTGTGTCCCCCCCTCCTTCTTTGATCATGATGATGATGAGAAACTGAGGGCCCCCACAACACCTGGGACCCCACCGAAAATAGAACACAACGCAGAGCTAACGATGAGAGTGACGGGCGTGCAGCAGGCTGACCAGCATAGGACTGCCCCCGTTACACATGGCACTGCCCAACTTTAGATTTTATTATTGGGCTTCCAATATAAGAATTTTTAAATCCTGGCTTCAACTTGAGGCCTCTCAACCCCCTCCAGAACGGCTTATCATAGAATCCAATTCGGCTAAACCCGCGTCGTTAAAAGCTTTGCTTCATTCCCCTATCCATTCCTCGATGTACTAAGAATGTAATTGTTAAAACATCTTAGAATCTGGGTTCAGTTTAAGCGCTTCTTTGGCCTACAGACTTTTTCTACCTATGCTCCACTAGCTGCCAATCATGTTTTCCCTCCTTCCCTGATGGATAGTATCTTTTTAAGGTGGGAAAGGCTTGGCATCAACACCTTTAAAGACTTGTATATTGATAATGTTTTTGCCTCTTTTCAGCAATTGTCAGACAAATTTTCACTTCCTAAGCAACCTTTTTTCAGATATCTGCAGGTCCGGAGCTTTGCTCATAACATGTTTCCCCACCTACCTAATGATTCTGTTCTAGTTTCCTGACACCAATCCCAACCTTAAAAGGCCCCATCTCATATTTATAACCAAATTTATCTTTTACGTCCGGACTCCTTAAATTCCATTAAGATGTTATGGGGGAAGGATTTGGGGGAGGCAATATTGAGAAAATTTGGGCGGAGATTTTAAAATGAGTTCATAAATCCTCTATTTGCGCGAGGCATAGCCTTAGTCCGTGTAAATTGGTTCATCGCACCTATTATTCTAATGCCCGTTTGTCAAAGTTCTATGATGGGGTGTCCCCTGCATGCAACAGATGCCAGCATTCACCTGCGGATCTTATACATATGTTCTGGCTTTGCCCATCTTTGCAAAAATATTGGACAGAAGTCTTTAATATAGTTTCTGTAATAAGTGGGGAAAAAGTTGAGCCTGACGCTTTTGGTGCGTTGTTTGGAGTCTTTGCTATGTTACCAACTCTCTGCAGTTAAAAAAGACCTCCTCGCTTTTACCACTTTTTTGGCAAGGAGACTAATAGTAATTAAATGGAAGTCACAGGCGTCACCTTCTCATATTCTCTGGGCTCGAGACGTTCTCTATTTTCTTAAATTGGAAAAACTTCGACTTTCACTGAGTGGTTCTGCTGCTAAATTCCAGGGTCAATTTTTTCAATTTATTAATCACATAAGTTTCCCATTTATCCCGGACTGATAAACGTGTTTATGGTTTACAGGGCTACTGATGCTGGGCAGCGCGCAGTTCAACTGCTGTTATACCAATGTATTGTGGCGTGCGTGGGTGGGTGGGCGCGTTGGTCCTTGGCTGGTGGGTCGGGCCCTTGAGTCGGGGCGCTGGCCCGGGTCTCCCGCTCCGCGGGCGGCAGCGTTGGCCGGGGGGGGGGGGTGCGGCCCGTTGGTCGGCGTGTCTGCCTGTCCGTGCGCGTTACCGTATTGTCTAGTGGGGACACCACCGTTTGCTGACTGACGTTTTGTTTTTTTTCTCCCTCTTGTGGTTGCGTTTTTGTCTTAATTTTTGTTTTTTCCCCCTTTGTTATTTTCAGTTTATTTTCTGAGGCAGTAATGCCGTTTTTGTGTATGACATTTTTGATTGTCACTTTTTTTTAACAGTATTTTGATAAGAGAAGCGTATCGTGTGTACATACATATATTTATACCCGTTTTGGATAAAAAAAAAAATTGTAATGCACTGGTGGCGCACTTGTATTTTCAATAAAGATTTCTTTTAAAAAAGCAGAACGATACTCCCCAGACCACCACCACAGGGGCCGCCCCAAAAACAACAGACAGGGAAGGAACCACACCGGAATACCCGCCCAATCCTAGACTGATTCAAATGTGAATCCAGACGTTGCCGAGGCCAGAGAAGCCACCTCCTGGTCACATTTAACCACAGACCAAATAATTACTCCTGCAGGACGAGGCGGGACCGTCCCAACAACAACTCACCAAGCCCTACAGTGTTTTGACCCTCACGCGAAATAGGCTCATCTTTCGCCGGGCGTCCACTTCCAGAAAGCTCTGACTACTGCTCCCAAGACAGCAACAGGCAAACCAACTGCCAGCATAACACAGGCACTGTGCTACACTGACAGATGGGAGCCTCAGATGAGCGTATTAGTATATGTAGCGACCACTGAAGTAATACTTGGGTAGTATTGGTCGAGGATCAATGACCACACCGGGTTATAGAACTCAGGTTTAATCGTGGCTCAGTAGGCAGACGTAATAACCATACATGGTAGTGGTGTAACCATAACAACGGTTCGGGTAGTACATGACACCTAGTGTAGTTCCAGTGGATATACATGGCGTTATATCACTACATCCCCGCTGTTTAGTTTAATTTTTTTCACTACAGAGGTTCCTTTTTTTTTTTTTTTTTTTTTTTTTAAGACCACTCTCAGAATTGTCCATCTCAAAAAACAATAAAACATTCAGAGCCCTCCTTTTGTGTGTGATTGCCTCTACTCAGTCCTTGTAGTGAGCTGGTTTGGAAATAGCTCTTCCATATCTTGTGCGTTTCACAGGTTTGGCTGGAAGAAGTTCTAGCTGCATGAGTGTCCCGTTGAGGTTCTGTGAAGTGGGTTCTTGCGCTCAGTGCATTTCCCGCAGGTGGCTCCTGCCACGTCTGAGTTTGTTCCCATTTGATGTTTGCACAATGTAGCTCCTTGGCTCATCGCACTTTTGTACGACGGTGGCTGGATACCAAGTCCCTTTTTCCTTGTTTAGGACAGATACGTGCTGTCCGGGACCGAGTGGAGGTAGTTCTCTGCCGCGGTCATGATGTTCCTTCAGGTTTGCTGTTCTCTGCTCCAGGCGGAGTCGGTTTTCCTCCTTGCCTGGGTCCCCTCGACTCGGCAGCAGGGTGGTGACCGGCCTTCCGAAGATCAGTTCTGCTGGTGATGGTAGTTGCTCTGACCTGTAGTAAGGCCACTTGTATGTTACCTCCTTGTCTCATGGTTTTCTTCACAATGGATTTGATGTGTCGCACATGCCTCTCAATGAATCCATTGCTTTTTGGATAGTGGGGTGAGCTTGTCACGTGCCTGATTCCCCAGTCAGCCGTGAATTTCTGGAACGCGTGCCCTGTGTACTGGGGTCCATTATCTGCAAGTATCTCGTCAGGCCTTCCAAAAAGAGACATGTACATTTTTTGTGCAACTGCCCGGCTGGACACAGGCATGGGCATTTCATCCACTAGAGGGAACTTAGAATATCTGTCCACAATCAGTAACTACTGATGTCCATCGATCTCGAATAGATCAGATGCTAGGGGTTGCCATGGTTTTGACGGTGTGTTGAGAGGTTGCTTTGGATTTGCATCCTGATGTTCCACGCATACGCTACATGACCTGCAGACTCTTTCGATGTCATCGTTCATTCTGATCCAGTAGACACTTTCTCTTGCCAGTCGCCGTGTCTTTTCGATGCCCTGGTGTCCTACATGCAGCTGTTGGAGTATAGAATCAGTCATGGAGTCTGGGATGAGCACCTGTCTGCCTTTGAATAGGACTCCTGCTTCAACTGCGAGCTCATCTCTGAATGACCAGTACTCACGTAGTTGTCTTGGTAGAGCTTTGATGTTGTCTGGCCATCCCTGGTGGATCAGCTCTTTCAGTGCATTGAGTCTGGGGTCGCTGGTGGTTTCCGTGCGGAGTGCGTCCTGTTTCTCGGGAGAGAAGTTTATCATTGCAACAGTGAGCATCTCTGGATCCTCGACTTCTGCCTCTATTCCATCAATGCGCTCGTCCAGCTCGATGTTGCTGTTGTTCTCAGGGTTGGGTAGTCGGCTGAGTGTGTCTGCCAGGACCATCTGGTTTCCTGGTCGATACGTGACCTCGTAGTTGTATCCTTGTGTTTTTATCAGCATTCGCTGAAGCCGGGGCGGCATGCAGTGGCTTTGTGAATATGGTAACGAGGGGTTTGTGGTCTGTAACTACAATGAATGACTTCCCATACAGGTAGGTATGGTATAGCTGCATTCCATAGACTATGGCCAGCATTTCTCGCTCTATGTTGCTGTACCTGGATTGGCAGTCGTCCAGTGTCTTTGAGCCAAAAGCTATGGGTCTTTTGTTCTGCACTAATGCCACGCCCAGTCCTTTCTGTGATGCATCGACCTCAAGTGTCAGAGGCGTGCTTGGATCATAGTACGTCAGGCAGTCACGTTCGTTGATAACTGATTTCAGGTCCTCAAAGCTCTTTTGGTGGTCAGTGTCCCATGTCCAAGGCACGTCACTTTTCAGCAGCACCCTCAGTGTGTGCGCTTTGTCTGCGAACTTAGGGATGTAGGGTGACAGGTAGGTCAGCATCCCCAAGAATCTGCTCAGTTCATCTTTGTTCTGGGGAGTCAGCATTTTCTGGATGTCCCTGATTTTGGCTGGGTCAGGTTTGATACCTTTGTCTGTGTACAGGTTGCCAAAGAACGAGATGCTTGTCTGTTTGATTGTGCACTTGTCACTGTTGAACACAATACCCGTCTTGGCTGCTCTCTCCATCAGGTTGGTCAGGTTCCTGTCATGCTCCTCTTCGCTTGCTCCGTAGACTGCGATATCATCGGCTATGCTGACGACACTGTCGAGCCCCTCCAGGATTTGGTCCATCTTTGCCTGGAAGAGATCTTGAAAGACAGAGCAAATGGCAAACGTTTCCAGCAGTATCTACCAAATGGAGTTCGGAATGTGGTTAGCAGTTGTGACTCTTCCTCTAGGTGTATTGACCAATATTCAGCTTTTGCGTCAAGTTTGCTGAATATTTTTGCATTTGCAAACTTCGGGTTCAGTTACTCCACAGTAGGAATCTTGTGTGGGCATCTCCTAAGGCTGGCATTAAGCTTTTGGGGGTCTAAGCATATGCGAAGGGAACCGTCCTTTGTGCTGTATGCCAGACTCGAGCACCAGTCTGTGTGCTGTTCTACTTTTCTTAACACATCTTGTTCGACTAGGTTATTTAGTTCATCTTTCAGTTTGTCTTTGATGTGAATGCTGCACTTACGTGGTGGGTCTATGAATGGTTCAGCATCCTTTTTCAGGAAGAGCTTGGCCTTTCCACTGAAGTTGCCAATTCTGTCAAACTGGTCTGGGTATGCTCTCTTTAGGTCTGCACTGTTAGATATGGTCATTTTGAGTTTTGTCTGTCTTGTGTTGACTTTTTTCTGGTTTGCATGTCCTTTCTCGGTCACTGCATCTACATTGACGGCCACTAGGTTTAACAGTTCAAATGTTGGCAGCCCAACTATGGCTGGCCCTGGTACATCTACAACATAGAACTTTGCATTGATCCATTTGGATTCTTTGTACTGGCATGGAATGTCAATGGTGCCTAGGCAGGGGATGGCGTGACCACTGTATGCAGATAGCCTCCTGTTGGTTTTTTTCAGTCGTTTCTGGGTGCATGCATTTTCACCGTACATCTGCTTGAAGGTACGCAATGGGAGCGTGTTGCCTGACGCACCTGTGTCTATCTTCAGACAGTGTGTATCCACGACCAGGTAGGTCAGGTGGTGTCACCTTCAGGACTGTATACGCCTCCTCTCTGGCAGGCTTGCAGTCTATGCTATGCATGCACTTTTCACTGATAGTTATGGAGTGGAACTGTTTCTGGTACTCTCGTTTGGCCTTCCTGCAGCACCGCTCCCAGTGACCTTTTGCACCACACGCATTGCATTCATCATCATATACAGGGCATCGACGTGGTTTGTGGCTTCTCCCACAGTTACGACATATGCGGTCCCTGTCCACAGCGTGGATTCTCTCATTGTGTGACAGGCTAAGTTTGACCAACTGTTCATTGCCTGCTGTCAGGGCTTCATATTTTCGTCCCTCGGCCAGAACCTCTGCTAAGGAATATCCTTTTGGTTTGCTGTATAGATCATTCCTCAGGGCATCATGGGGAGTGCTCACAATAATAAGCTCAATCATACGCTCGTTAAGCTCTTCGTCTGAAAACTGACATTTCTGTGCTAGTGTTCTGGCTCTGGTCACAAAATCATCAATATTCTCATCTGGTTTCTGTCTGTGTTGCATCAGTTGCAGTCTATGGATTCTGAAATTTACATTCAACTTTAGCGGTTTTTCAAAGAAGTCCCATAGTTTGGCAGGCTTTTTCTTTTCATCATCAGTGAGACCACTGGCGTTCAGTCTTTTTAATCCTTCATCTCCGATTCCACGACATATTTTCCTAGCTTGTTTAGCTGCGCCATTTATTTCCTCATCTTCTAAATACAGAGTCATTTTCTGTTTCTACAGTGAAATTGCCTCACCCAGGTCCGGGTCTGACCAATTCATCGTCGGTAGATGTGATGCCATGACCTCCTGTTACTAGCTAGCTAGTTAGCTTTGCGGCTAGCTCAGCTCCGGCGCACTCTTGCTTGAATGATGACAGAAATTATCCACGGACAATTTTATCAGTCTATCTTCATAGAGAGTACTTTACCGCTGCCACCATGAAGTAATACTTGGGGTAGTATTGGTCAAGGATCAATGACCACACCGGGTTATAGAACTCAGGTTTAATCGTGGCTCAGTAGGCAGACGTAATAACCATACATGGTAGTGGTGTAACCATAATAACAGTCCGGGTAGTACATAACACCTAGTGTAGTTCCAGTGGATATACATGGCGTTATATCACTACAACCACCGGCTAGCGAGTCTACTCATTCATGATCACCACATATACACCCCTACTGCACACGCAACAAAACAGCAAGAGAAGTACTTTGTTGTACAGCACTAAGTGCATTACGTGTAAGACATGATAACTAACGTTAGGCATTTGGCAGAAAAAAAAGACAACTTACCAGGGTCATACGGCGGGGGAGCTTCCGAGTTACACATCGCTTCTAGCATTGCGGTCGCTGGTCCTAGCTTGCAGAGCAGTACGAACCGGGGCTGAGCCTGCGGAGTCCATATCGTGGCCAGTTCGCAAGCTCACAATGACGAAGGACCCACAAAGCAGACTGACACAGGGAGCAAAAGCTCCATAAAAGTTTAACCGGGTAAAAAGGTCGGTACACGGCACCGGTCAGCTCAGGCAGAGGCGCCACGCTCATCACCGGGGTAAAGACGAGCGGGCAGCATGAGGCAGAAACGCCTGGCTTAAATACACACATGGGGGAGATGATGACACACAGGTGCAACACATTAGGGCGGGGCCGGTAATCACACAGGAAGGAAACTTGACAGGAAGTGGCATGTGAAAAAGCGAGACAAACGTTAATACCAAAATAAAACAGGAAACACCGGGAAATATGAAAAACTCATAAAACATGAGCTAGGACCTGGAGCGGGTCTTGGCAGTCTGAAATGTTGCTTTGGATGTGTTTTGACAGTTGCAGACCACAATGATCCTGTACTGCTGATAACTTCGGATTTGTAATGCGATGCTTTAAAACAAGGTAGTGTTCCAGTGGCGTGAGATCAAATGTCCTTGTTATGTCTCGCATATCCACGTCTCCACTTCCGCTAACTCCTGCGCCGCGTTATGGTCATGTGTGCATCTTTTATTTCATTGATGAGTTGCGTTTGTGTTTTGGATTCATTGAGCGAGTAGGTGTGTGTGTGTATAGTTTCAGTGACGACTCGGATGCTGCCCACAGTAAGATTCTAAGGGCGCCAGACTAGAGGGGGCGCCACAACGGTGCTCAATTTTTTTTTATAAATGTACACTGCTCAAAAAAATAAAGGGAACACCTAAAAAACACAATATAGACCTCGATGAATGAAATATTCCAGCTGAAAATCTTTATTTATTAGACAGAGGAATGTGTTTAGAGCAAAATAACCTAAGAATGATCAGTGGAAATCAAAATCATTAGCCCATTAAGGTCTGGATTCAGAATCATACTCAAAATCAAAGTGGAAAATGAGAACATAGGCTGATCCAACTTCTGTGGAAATTCTTCAAGACGATTCAAAATGAGGCTCAGTAGTGTGTGTGGCCTCCACGTGCCTGTATGCACTCCCTACAACGTCTGGGCATGCTCCTGATGAGACGACGGATGGTCTCCTGAGGGATCTCCTCCCAGACCTGGATCAGGGCATCGGTCAACTCCTGGACAGTCTGTGGTGCGACATCGCGTTGGCGGATGGTACGAGACATGATGTCCCAGAGGTGCTCGATTGGATTCAGGTCTGGGGAACGTGCAGGCCGGTCCATAGCATCAATGCCCTCGACATACAGGAACTGCTGACACACTCTGGCCACATGAGGACGAGCATTGTCATGCATGAGCAGGAACCCAGGGCCCACTGCACCAGCATATGGTCTGACAATGGGTCTGAGGATCTCATCCCGGTACCTAATGGCAGTCATGGTACCTCTGGCTAGCACGTAGAGGTCTGTGCGGCCCTCCAAGGATATGCCTCCCCAGACCATCACTGACCCACCGCCAAACCGGTCATGCTGGAGGATGTTGCAGGCAGCAGAACGTTCTCCACAGCATCTCCAGACTCTCTCACGTCTGTCACATGTGTTCAGTGTGAACCTGCTCTCATTTGTGAAGAGCACAGGGCGCCAATGGCGAATCTGCCAACCAAGATGTTCTCTGGCAAAGGTCAATCGGGCTGCACGGTGTTGGGCTGCGAGCACAGGCCCCAATTGTGGACGTCGGGCCCTCATACCATCCTCATGCATTCTGTTTCTCACTGTTTGAGCAGAAACCTGCACATTAGTGGCCTGTTTAAGGTCGTTTTGTAGGGCTCCGGCAGTGCTCCTCCTGTTCCTCCTTGCACAAAGGACCAGATAGCGGTCCTGCTGCGGGGTTGTTGTCCTCCTGCGGCCCCCTCCACGTCTCCTGGTGTACTGGCCTGTCTCCTTGTACCTCCTCCATGCTGTGGACACTGTGCTGGGAGACACATCAAATCTTCTTGCCACAGCACGCATTGATGTGCCATCCTGGATGAGCTGCACTACCTGAGCAACTTCTGTAGGTTGCAGATACCGCCTCATGCCACCTCTAGTGGTGAGGGCACTAGCAAAATGAAAAACTAACCAAAGATCGGCCAGAAAAGATGAGGACAGGCAAATGGTCTGTGGCCACCACCTGCAAATCCATTCCTTTTATAGGGGTTGTCTTGCAAATTGTCTAATTTCCACCTGGTGGAAATTAGACAATTTACCAACAGGTGAAATTGATTCACAAATCAGTGTTGCTTCCTAACTGGACAGGTTGATATCTCAAAAGTGTGATTGACTTGGAGCTACATTGCATTGCTTATGTGTTCCCTTTATTTTTTTGAGCAGTATAATTCTAGTTTGTCCCCTTATCCCATCCGATTACCCAATGACATATGGCCAGATCTTGTCGAAGACCTCTCTGATTCGCGATCCACAGGAAGGAGAGATCCACAGGAAAGAGCCCACAGGTTCAATCCGGGCTATGGTGGTATCACATTCCTTTTGGTTAAGAGCATTTAATATGTAAATTTGTCAAACTAAGAAGATGGGTCCCTTAGTAGAGAACCTGTTGATGAGGGGATTGTTGGGCAAACTGGTCGCATGGGATGAAGGTAGAGGACGGTGTTTAATGTCTAGAGAAGTCAGGAAAATAATAAAATAATTATTTGATTAATTAAATAAATAAAGGGCGCTCAGTCATATTCTTTATAGGGGCGCAAAATCCCTGGTGCACCCCTGGCTGCCCATACAGGGTTGTTGTGCCAGAGACGCCACTGGGTGTGTTTTAGGGGGGGATGGAAAGCCAGACCCAAAGGTCGCCAGCTCGGCTTGACCCACATCACCACGGGCAAAAAAGATCCTTCCCAATTCTCTGACCTCCGTGGACTCCTATATCTTAATGATACACTGGTTAGAAATGGGACATTTACCCCCACAGAATATGATTTAAGTGTCTCCCGTGACCTAACAAGCCATAAACCAACTTCACATGTGAATGATTAGAATATCAGAAATTATAAATGTAACGGGGGCAGTCCTATGCTGTTCTGTGCTGGTCAGCCTGCTGCATGCCCGTCACTCTCATCATTAGCTCTGCGTTGTGTTCTAGTTGGGTGGGGCCCCAGGTGTTGTGGGGGGCCCTCAGTCTCTCATCATCATCATCATCATCATCATCATGATCAAGGAAGGAGCGGGGACACACAGGACTCTATTTGGCCCACCTTGCCATTTATTTTGGTTTCAAACCCTTCGACAACCGTCCAGTCCTCCAGCGGGAGCGGTGTTTCTTACGGACGTGGGGGTCGAAGTTCAACCACTGCCCGGACTCCACTCGTGTGCGTTAGAAGTAGAAACCGTCCACGGGACTCCGATGTAAGAAAGGATAAACAAGTATTTTATCCCACAGCTTGCAGTATCTTCTTACAGGGATACTCAAGGTTACGTTCTCCTCAACCAGCAAAACTGTCCCACGGTAAGAAACACGTGTGGCTCGGCTCGATTGCTGCTTGAGACTCCCCCCACAAAACAAAATGGCCTCTCCCGCGTTCCCTCTTCCGTGTACCCACAAGACCTCTCTCTTAAAGCGACAGTACACGTATATGACGGTCGTTGTAAAACATACATAAAAGTAAATAATGACATAAAATAAAATGTAGTAAACACAAATAACAGCACACAGACAGGATTTGGTGATATTTCATACTCAAACAAAATAAAATAAAAACATTAATTTTAACCTGGTTACATTCACCCCTCCTGAAATTCACCAACATCCTGACAGCAGGATAAAAAGAGAAAGAGGAAAGGAAAAGCCCATCACTGACTACTGGCACAAGTGAAAAGAAGGACCTAGTCCTCCAGTCAACTTAGGAGCTACCTCGGTTACGAGGTTCAGAAAATAATGAGGTTGATCAAGTCTCAGTATTCCCCTAGATCAATGTGACGCCTGATACGCCACACCATGCACTTGGCCCAAAACAACCCTGTCTGATAGACACCTAATAACTCACATTAAACTAGTTTGAATGACTCCAACCTCAATCAAAGTTCAAACCCTCACACTCCGTAGAAATGGCATCTGAGCCATAGATTCTATTAACCTGTTCACTGACCTCACCACCCTCCCTGTGCGTGCCCTAACCCGACCATCGCTCTCTACTTGTGTGCGTGAGACAGTGCGAGCTGCAACATCTGTATCGAGTGAGTGTGGTGCTTCTGTGTGCGAATCAGTGTGAGACATAACACCAACATCGAGTGAGTGTGATGCCTCTATGTGTGGTGCATGTGTGTTGTGTGGTGCGTGTGTGTTGGGTGGAGTCTGAGCAGTGGCCCCCACAGGACTGACTACCAGACTAGACGGAATGAACTCTTCCGCTTCTGCCCACTCAGATCTAGGCGAGTCTCCAAGTGATGAGACTGCTAGCCCCACTGCATCCCCTGAAACCGTCAGGCCATCTGCACTGTCCTCCTCATCGGACTCTGCACAGTCAAGCAACGGACTGGTTGTACTGGACTCCTCACCCTGATCTAACTCAGGAAGGGGCAAGAAGTTGACCTCCAACAAACGGTTCCTGTGGACCACTCTGGTGTGCCCCTCTGCATCCTGAATCTTGTAGACGTGGATATTGGGGTTGACACCGACAACCGTGTACACTCCGTTCTCCCATTTGTCAGCCAACTTTCTCTTCCCTCGCTCACTCTGGTTCGCAACCAAAACACGATCCCCGACAGACAGGACAGTGCCCTTGGCGTGTCTGTTGTACTGTCGCGCCTGATGCTGCTGCTCAGCCGTGGAGTGCTTCTGAGCGATCTCCATTGCACTCCTTAGACAGGAAAGCAGAGACTGAGCATAAGAGTCATAATCAACAACGTGAGGGTCATGCAAAACCTGCCTGAACATAACATCCACCGGCAGTCTTGGGACACGCCCATACATCAGGAAGAAAGGCGCGTAACCCGTGGTCTCGTGAACAGTGGCATTGTACGCGAGCGTGAGAGAATGGATCTACTGAGGCCACTGTTGCTTCTGCTGAAGCGGAAGGGAACGGAGCATATTCCCCATCGTGCGATTAAACCGCTCTGTCCCGCCATTACCCATAGGATGGTAGGCCGTCGTGTGGGACTTCGCTACACCCGCCAACCTGAGAAGCTCTGCAATCAGGTTGCTCTCAAAGTTTGTGCCCTGGTCAGAATGTATTCTCTCCGGAAACCCGTAAACACAGAATACATGATCCCAGAGTTTCTTGGCGACCTGCTTCGCTGTCTGATTGGCGCAGGGGAACGCGTGAGCAAGCTTAGTGAAGTGGTCAGTAACCACTAGGACATTGACCGACCGCTGCTTACTGTCCTCAGCGGACCAGAAATCCATACACACAAGCTGCATCGGTGCGGAGGTTTTAATGCTCTCCAGGGGCGCGCAAGCAGCTGGCTCTGGGGTCTTCCCAAACACACATCTCCGACAGCATCTGACATATGCTCTGATATCCCTCTCCATGTCAGGCCAATAAAAACGCTGCCTTGCAAGAGAGAGAGTACGGTCCTGGCCCTGATGACCAGCGTGATCGTGGATGCCAGACAGTGCCTTGTCTTTCAGACTCAGAGGTAAAACATACTGAGACCTCCTCTGCTTGGACACTGGGTCCTTTGTCACCCTGTACAAGACACCATCATTGACTTCCAACTTCTCCCACTGTTTCAGCAGCCTGAGGACCTTCTAGTCAGCACCATGCCTCTCACGTCTCGATGGCCGCTTCCGAAAAGTGACAAAGGGCAACACCTTGGAGATGCAGGGGTCCTGCTCCTGACTCAACCTGAGCTCCTCGGTGGATAACATTGGCAGTGTATCCTGACCACCCGACAGATGCTGAACGTGCTGGACCAAACTGAGTGCTGTGAATACTGATGCATTAGGCCAGTCACATTTGGCTTGACAAAAAGCCCTGACCTCAGCTGCATCACAAGCAAACCCAGATCGCGCACTACTCACTGTTTGGGACTGGCAACTGAGTCTGAAAACATCCTGCACAGAGTCCCCCTCAACACCGTCGGCTTCCTGAACAAGGGCCGGGTAGGGCTCCCTAAGTAGCCTCCCTGCGGACTTACCCAGCACAGCCCCTTCACTGATACCTGGCCTGGCCCGTTCTACGTAGCGTGTGGAGGTGAACTGAGGAGTGCCAAATGTGGTCGGGTCTCTAGGTCCTGGTGCTCTGGTGTCTGGTTCCCCGCCCTCTAAGAGCTGCCCGAAACTCCTACCTACACCTAGCCGTAAACCCCCACCCACATCTAACTGGTACCCCCTCTCCATAGCACACTGGCTATCCAAAAGATCCTGATCAGCAATGTTACCCCCACCTACGTACGAACCACCCTCTGCCATGTTCCTACCTCTAACACTCAGATAAAATAAAAAATAAAATAAAAAAGTGAAAAGCTCAATTCATTTAAATAATTGAATCTAGAAATCACTAAGAGATTGAAACAATCACACACAATCAACAAATTCACCAATAGATTAATCACATATGCACATATCCAGTAGTTTAGATCAATAGATTATTCACACGAGTCCTTCAATCACATCAACATTAACCTTTTTTTCCTTTTTTTTTTCGTGTGTTTTTCTTCCTTCAGTATATACAAATGTCCTGTTCACAAGCCCAGTCCATGGTAACCACAGCTATGACTGTCCAGTGTCCACACAGCTCAACTCCAGTCCACTGTAACATGAGTGTACAGTCTGTAGAAATACCTGGGGACGTCTGGGGCTTGATGACGACAGCAGCCTCCCGCGGCGAGCAACTGATGTCACTCTCAGAATCCAGGAGGGTCACGGCACCAATGTAACGGGGGCAGTCCTATGCTGTTCTATGCTGGTCAGCCTGCTGCATGCCCGTCACTCTCATCATTAGCTCTGCGTTGTGTTCTAGTTGGGTGGGGCCCCAGGTGTTGTGGGGGGCCCTCAGTCTCTCATCATCATCATCATGATCAAGGAAGGAGCGGGGACACACAGGACTCTATTTGGCCCACCTTGCCATTTATTTTGGTTTCAAACCCTTCGACAACCGTCCAGTCCTCCAGCGGGAGCGGTGTTTCTTACGGACGTGGGGGTCGAAGTTCAACCACTGCCCGGACTCCACTCGTGTGCGTTAGAAGTAGAAACCGTCCACGGGACTCCGATGTAAGAAAGGATAAACAAGTATTTTATCCCACAGCTTGCAGTATCTTCTTACAGGGATACTCAAGGTTACGTTCTCCTCAACCAGCAAAACTGTCCCACGGTAAGAAACACGTGTGGCTCGGCTCGATTGCTGCTTGAGACTCCCCCCACAAAACAAAATGGCCTCTCCCGCGTTCCCTCTTCCGTGTACCCACAAGACCTCTCTCTTAAAGCGACTGTACACGTATATGACGGTCGTTGTAAAACATACATAAAAGTAAATAATGACATAAAATAAAATGTAGTAAACACAAATAACAGCACACAGACAGGATTTGGTGATATTTCATACTCAAACAAAATAAAATAAAAACATTAATTTTAACCTGGTTACATAAACATGACCTCAAAACTAATCAAACAGGAATTTGAGTTATTCATACATTATGTATTCAAGGTACTGTGTGGGGTGTGTTTGCATATTTTTTTGTGTGTGTCTTTGTTGAACCACATTAGCAGCTGATGAGTGCGCGACGCACGAAAAAAGCTTGTACTGTAGTGGTTATAGGGATACATAATTCCTCCTATTGAGCTAGTAGGAACGTTTGTTTACAGCTGCTGTTTTCTCAGTTCGGGTTTACAGTGACACACTTCCGCTGCGCGGGTTTTTGTTGTCGTTGTAATGGTGGAAGATATAAATGGTGCACGTTGTGTAGCCGAAAGAGAAAGTTGTCACGACTCCTGCTTGAGCTCCTCTACACTGGTGACCCCGACGTTTGTCTCTTGGTAGTTATCAGAGACAATCTTTCGAACGAACATGGTTGACGAAATCAACGCAGTTTCTCTCAGATTGCCAGAGTTCTGGGAGTCATCGGCAACGACATGGTTCGCCCAGGCGGAAGCGCAGTTTGCTATCCGCAAGATAACGGATGATGCTACTAAATACTACTACGTGGTATCGGCGCTCGGGTGTTGGACTGCAACTAGAGTGGTGAGTCTCCTTACAAATCCTCCGGCGGCAGACAAATACAAGGGGCTCAAAGACCACCTCTTGAAGATTTTTGAACTTTCCGACACCGAGAGGGCCCACCGTCTGTTTTCTCTGCAAGGCTTGGGTGATAGCAAGCCATCCGAGCTCATGGACAAAATGCTGAATATGCTGGGACCGGCGCACACACCTGATTTCCTCTTTGTACAACTGTTTCTGCGACAACTGCCTGCTCAGGTGCGGGCCGCTTTGGCTAACACCAGCATTACCGGTTGCCGCAAGCTAGCTGAAGAAGCTGACAAGTTCTTCCTGGCCAGCCAACAGCAGCACTGCGCGTCCGCGCTCACCCCTGCCCACCCCCACACGTCACCACCTGGTGACTCCATGGTGGTCGTTGCGGCAACCCCCGGTCGGCAACAGGAGCCCGGCCTGTGCTTTTACCATGCAAAGTTCGGGGCCAAGGCGAAAAAGTGCAACTCCCCGTGCACGTTCAGCTCGTCGGGAAACGCCAAGGCCGTCGCTCACTAGTGGCCATGGGCGTCGGCGTGGAGGACAACAGGCTACTTTTCCTGCGAGAGTCCATCTCGGGGCGGCGTTTCCTATGCGACACTGGGGCGCAGAGGAGTGTCGTACCTGCATCGAGTATGGACGCCCTGTCGAGCGCTCACGGCCCTCCCATGGAAGCTGCTAACGGCAGCTCTATCCGTACGTACAGCACGAGGCACACTGACATGTGTTTTAACGGACAGCGGTGCAGCTGGGATTTTGTCACCGCCGACGTGGCATTCCCCTCCTCGGTGCAGATTTCCTTTGTGCTCACGGGCTGCTGGTGGACGTCAGGAATAGACGCCTGATTGACGCTGTCACCTTCGCTTCATACGCGTGTACACTCAGCGATACAGGCTCCGTCAGGCTGTCCAGCATGCTCTCCAACGAGGACGTGTTTCTCCATCTTCTCTCTGAGTTCCCTGACCTCACTCAGCCCACATTCTCGTCATCTATGACCAAACATGGGATTGAGCACCACATCGTCACCACCGGCCCACCGGTGCACGCCCGAGCTCGGCGCCTCGACCCGACCAAGATCTCTGTCGCCAAGGCGGAGTTTGAGAACATGGAGCGCCTCGGCATCATCCGCCGCTCCAGCAGCCCGTGGGCTTCACCCCTCCACATAGTGCCTAAGCCTGGCGGTGGGTGGCGTCCATGTGGTGACTACCAATGACGCAACAACACCGGACCACTACCCGGTCCCTCACATCCAAGATTTCTCCGCCCACCTGCCTGGGAAAGTGATCTTTTCCAAGGTGGACCTCATCCGTGGATACCACCAGGTGCCCGTCCATCCCGCGGATGTCCCCAAAACGGCTGTGACAACTCCGTTTGGACTGTTCGATTTCCTGCGCATGCCGTTTGGGCTCAAGAACGCCGCACAGTCCTTCCAACGCCTCATGGACTCAGTGTTGCGGGACCTGCCTTTCCTCTTTGTGTACCTGGATGACATCCTGGTCGCTAGCGCCTCAGTGTTCGAGCACTTGTCCCACCTCAGAGCCCTTTTTGAGAGGCTCAGCCTGCACGGGTTGATAGTTAACCCGGCCAAATGCTAGTTTGGGCTTAGCACCATCGACTTCCTGGCCCACCGGGTCACCAAGGACAGGGCGGCCCCCCTTCCATCTAAGGTGGAGGCTGTCGCAGACTTTCCACGCCTACACACGGCCCAGTCCCTCCAGGAGTTCATTGGCATGGTGTCCTTCTACCACCGGTTCATCCCCCGGGCTGCCGATCTCCTCCCCCCCCTATATGAGGCTCTGAAGGGCACGGCCCCCAAACACGCCGTGGACTGGTCTGCAGAGAGGGACAAGGTTTTTAAGGATGTGAAGGCCGCTCTGGCTGACGCGGCGATGCTGGCACATCCTGTGTCTGGAGCGCCCATCGCCATCACGACGGATGCTTCGGACTACGCTGTCGGCGCGGTTTACGAGCAGTGGGTGAGCGGCGCGTGGTAGCCGCTTGCCTTCTTCAGCCGGCAGTTGAACCTGAGAGAGCGCAAATACAGCACCTTTGATCGTGAGCTGCTTGGCCTTTTCCTCGCTGTTAGGCACTTTCGTTTCCTACTGGAGGGCCGTCAGTTCACGGCTTTCGTCGATCACAAACCGCTGGTGTTCGCGATGGCCAAGGTGGCAGAGCCGTGGTCAGCCCGCCAGCAGCGACAGTTGGCCTACATCTCTGAGTTTACCACCGACGTGAGGCATGTCGCTAGGAAGTCCAACCCGGTCGCCGACTGTCTCTCCCGGGCCATCGCTGGTGCCGCCCATTTGGGACTCGACTACAGCTAGATGGGTTGACCCAGGAGTGCAGGCATGCAGGACCGCCGTCACAGGACTGCAGTTGGAGGATGTGGCTTTCGACGACGCCGGCGCCACGCTCCTGTGCGACGTCTCTACGGGACAGCCCCGACCCGTCGTTCCGACTGTTTGGAGGCGGTGGGTCTTCGACACAGTTCATGGGCTGTCTCACCCTGGCAGAAAGCCTTCACAGAGGTTGGTGGCGGCAAAGTTTGTCTGGCATGGACTCAAAATGGATGTGAGGGACTGGGCTGACACCTGTGTGGAGTGCCAACGCTCCAAAGTTCTCCGGCACGTCAAAGGGCCCCTGATACCTTTCACGGTACCTGAGAGGAGGTTCGACCACGTGAATGTGGACCTGGTAGGCCCCCTACCCCCCTCCCGTGGTTTCACATACCTGCTCACCATGGTCGACAGGACCACGTGACGGCCAGAGGCCGTCCCGCTTTTGTCCACGATGGCGCTTGAGGTTGCCCGAGCGTTCATCGGAACCTGGGTCGCCCGCTTTGGCACCCCAACTGACCTCTCCTCGGACAGAGGGCTGCAATTCACGTCAGCGCTCTGGGAGGAGATTGCCGCGGGTTTAGTGGTGAGGCTTCATCGCACTACAGCGTATCACCCTCAAGCTAATGGATTGGTCGAGAGGTTCCATCGCTCGATGAAGGCCGCATTGCGGGCTACCCTCAAGGACGACCGCTGGGTCGACAAACTGCCTTGGGTCAAGCTTGGGCTCAGGACGGCCCCCAAGGAGGAACTCCAGTCCTCATCCGCCGAACTGGTCTACAGACAGCCACTTCGTGTCCTGGGGGATTTCCTTCCCACCGCCACAGCTCCCTGGTCCGCCAGCTGCCAACGGACTGCGCTGCAGGAGGAAGCCAAGGCTTTTGCACTGGTCCCCACTTCTCAGCATGGCGGCTCTCAGTCCTATGTCCCCACGGAGCTGTGGTCGGCGGAATATGTTTTCATCCGTCACGACGCGCACCGCGGTCCCCTGAAGCCACCCTACGGCGGCCCATTTCGGGTACGGGACACTGGAGATAAGCATTTTGTGGTGGAGGTTGGCAGCAGGCTGGAGCGGGTTTCTGTGGACCGCCTCAAGCCTGCTCACCTGGACGTAGACCGCCCTGTTGGTCTGGCCCTGCCCCCACGGCGGGGGCGCCCCCCGGCCCTTCCCCCCTCCCCCAGCGAGCCGCCCCCTGCTTCCCCAGCCCCTCCCTTTCCCCGGTCCAGCTGTGAGGACTCTGCTGCTTTGCCTGCGGTTAACCAGCCCCCAGCTCCTGTTCAGCGGAGCCGTTGGGGCAGAGAGATCCGCCCCCCTCGCCACACTGACTTTTCGTATTAAGGTGAATTCTGGGGGGACGTGTGTAGTGGTTATGGGGCTACATAATTCCCCTTAGTGAGGTAGTAGGAACGTTTCTTTACAGCTGCTGTTTTCTTGGTTCGTGTTTACAGTGACACACTTCCGCTGCGCAGGTTTTTTGTGGTTGTTAGGTTGAAGGAATAAATGGTGCACGTTGTGTAGCCGAAAGAGAAAGTTGTCACGACTCCTGATTGAGCTCCTCCACAGTACTGCTAAGTATGAAAAAAAAAGCCTTACATTTTCTTACGTCTTCTTACAGGAAGAGAAATATGCAGAGGCTCAGAGTAGCTTACAATGATGTCACAACCCCTCTCCCTTGACGCCGGCTCACTCCGCCTCCTCCTTCACTCTGGCACACCTGTCCATGGTTTCAATCAACACACCTGCTGGCCATCAAGCAATCACCCTCACCTTTAAGAAGCCTCCACTGTGGACCAGTCTTTGCTGGAACGTAGCCATTCATGGGTTGTTGCCTAAAGGTTATTGGACGTCCAGTCCTAGCCTGCATTCTCTGGTGTTCATAGTTTTTGCATTTTTGCCTGCCTGTCTGATTTTTTTTGCTCTGCTCTCCGGGACTCCAGCCTGCCACTGAGCCAACTCCTGCTCTACTCCTGGGATCTGCCATTTCTATAAAGACTTGATTTCTTCTTTACGTGGTTGTCCCGTCTGCTTTTGGGTCTTTCCAGATACGTGACAATGAGCTTGTTGCTTCATGTCCCCACATGGCATAGTAGTGCCAGTCAGTTGTTTGTGTCCTCAGATGTGCCTACATGTGATGTACTTTTAAGACGTCTAATGTTATGTGTGGCCTGGATGTGTTGGAGAACAGCGTCATAGAGGCTCTAACCACCCTACGAAAAGCTGCTATCGGTTCACATCCAGACTTCCAAAGCACTGGCCAGACAGCCTGAAGTATCTCTTGTGAACTGACTGTGTTGTGCGTGTGTGGACGCCTCACGTGTGTGTGTGCGCGCGCTCGTGGAGTGTAGGGGTGTCATGTAGGCCTAAATGTTTCTTTTTTTATTGTTTTCTTTTATTGTATTGTTGCTTGTGTGCTATGGGCTGGCTGTGAGTCCGAAATAAAGATTATTATTACACTGTAGAGGAGCTCAATCAGGAGTCGTGACAACGTTCTCTTTCGGCTACACAACGTGCACCATTTATTCCTTCATAACAAAAAAAAAACCGCGCAGCGGAAGTGTCACTGCAAACACGAACCGAGAAAACAGCAGCTGTAAACTAACGTTCCTCCTGTAATGTTCTGTGCCCTCTGGCTATGTTAACTTATAACATTAATAAAGCAAGGACGACTTCTCTCGTGCTGGGTGTTTATTCACCGACCGGATTCAGACTGACGTTACGTACATCACGTGACTTTGTTGTGGTGCTACAGAAAGCCGTAAGGGACAAAAGCAAATCAAATATTACTAGCAAATATTACATCTCCCTTTTTCTGAAAAGTGCTGCTTTCTCTGCAGAGATACAGACCACGTTGAGCACGTTTACAAGCGCATACAATCTTAATAAAGAATATGAAAGTGGAACTCTTATATAACTGGACTGCAACAAAGTAGTGTAAAACATTTCCTTCACTGTCTAAATGTGACACCGTAATAACATTTCATCTTTTTTTTTCATTACTGGTAACTGCAAACATAGCAGGTGGGTACACAAGGTAAGTGAATGCTGTAAACATGTCTTTTCATCACAAGTAATGCATGAACATTTCAGGAACAGGTAAGTATGAACATTTCTTTTCCATCACTAGTAGTGCAAGAACATTTCAGGTATAGTACAGGTAGGTGTACAATTATCTCTCTTTTTTCTAAACATTCATAAGTCAAGGACTTGTCTTGGTTTGATCGTGCGACCTGACCTCGTGGTGTAACCAGGCTGTGTGTCTGGTTGTCGCTGATCGTGTTGTGGAGTTAGAAAACGAGACAGGAGACGTGAGAGTAGACGTAGTCGAGGTAGTTTACTAGCTCCAACTTAGCATGTCATACATCTGACAACGACACTCAACTGACTGTGAACCGGAAGCGGAAGTGCATTATCTGACCCCTCGCCTCTTCCCTTAAAGGTACACCGTCCTCTTAGGTGAATGTCTCTCGATATATAGATGTGGGTCACCACATTACATAATTTTAAACTCAGTTCCTAAACGGTCAGACATACATTAATATAGGTCATATACATGTACACTGAAAAACCGACAACATGCATGAATTGAATTGAACTTTATTATCTTCACTAAGATAATATATAATATTCTAAGGTAAAGTATATTCAAATTATGTCACATTTACAACTGCAAAGATATGTGCAATTTCAGTGTGCCTTCTTGCATGAGCACCTTGCACCACAACCACTTGTGCTTTGACAACTGCACTTGACTAGTTCACTGCAGGCTTTTGACGCCATCGGTAGAATGCTCCACACAGGAAGCCAGACCTGGCTGTCTCCATCCAGTGTCCATCCCCAGCCTTCTGGACTGGGTGTCGGCTGCTGGGCCAGTTCAGATGTCGCCCAGATCCCAGACTGGTAAGCAACTCGCTTCACGTGCTGCAGCAGTGAATCTTGCGTTGGTGGAATGTGTTCCATCGTTTGTTCTTCTGGCAGAACAACTCTCTCCGTGCTTCATTGACAGATTCCAAATCACTCGTCTTGTCGTAAAGGACAACTGTGTAGCGCTCCAGAAGTCGAAAGTGTTAGGCATCTATGGTCACGGGAGTGTGCGGATTTGCTGCCATGTAGTTGAAGGCCTGCGTGACCCTGGGGGTAGGAATTCCAAGCCACCCATGCTGACTTCTTCCCCTTACCACAGAATGCTGAGGTTGTGTCACAGCCTGTGTAACAGTGGAAGATGGGAAGTGCTGTGGACTTGTCTTTGCCCAGAGCATGGCTGATGGTATTTATATGAAGGTATGTGTAATTCTTGCCAGTGCCAAAAGCGACCCAGGTGTCTGCAGCTGGATACTTGGTGAGCAGGGCATGGAACTTCACTTGCCAATGAGGATAACGACAACATCTGTATCCACAGTGTGTACCAAGCAGGTAGAAGAGCCATGCTCCAGGGCATCACGCAAGTGAATCAGTATCCTGGTATCGGCCTCTTCATGGTTACATGGAAGCATGGAGTGGCTGGTGTCTGTGCCGATCACTCTGATGCTGGAGGTAATGAAGACTAGCTTGCCCTCTGGCCACACAGTGGATGCAATCTTCGTGGAGAGTAAGGCAAAGAGTTCCTGCTTGTTCATGGGATCATGCAGGAAATCTGGCCAATTCCCTGGCAGCTTGTTCTGACCAGCCACCTTCCGTCATATCCCTTTGCCTCGCTTCTCCCTTGTTGACTCTTTTATGCTGCTGGTGATGTAAGTATCCCACACCACGTCAACTCTTTCGGAGGTCTCCAAGTGTTTCATGATGTGGGGAACAAAGACAAAACTGGCATATTCATATCTTGTCTCCTCACACCTCAACTGGCTCCTTTCGATGCGAAGGAACAGCGGCTCTACTCAGAGCTCCCTCTGGACGTCCAAGCTCCTCACCCTATCTCTAAGGCTGAGCCCAGACACCCTACGGAAGAAACTCATTTCAGCCGCTTGTATCTGCGATCTAACTCTTTCGGTCATTACCCAAAGCTCATGACCATGGGTGAGAGTTGGAATGAAGATTAACTGGTAAATTGAGAGCTTTGACTTCCGGCTCAACTCCCTCTTCACCACAGCGGCCCGGTACAACGTCCGCATTACTGCTGATGCTGCACCAATCCGCCTGTCCATCTCCCACTCTATCCTACCCTCACTTGTGAACAAGACCCCGAGATACTTGAGCTCCTTCACTTGGGGCAACAACTCATCCCAAACCCGGAGGGAGCAATCCACCATTTTCCAGTAGAGAACTATGGCCTCAGACTTGGAGGTGCTGACTCTCATCCCAGCCATTTCACACTCAGCTGCAAAACGCAGGTGAATCCAAAAAAACCACGACATCTGCGAAGAGCAGAGATTTAATTTGGAGGTTCCATAAACAGACACACACCTCATCTTGGCTGCGCCTTGAGATCCTGTCCATGAATATTACAAAAATAATCGGAGACAAGGGACAACTTTGGCGGAGTCCTACACCCACCGAAAACATGTTGTGCTAAGAATACGGACACAGCTCTCGCTTTGGTTATACAAGACCGGATGGCTTGTAACAACTGCCCTGGTACCCCATACTCCCGCAGTACCCCCCACAGCGTGCCCCGGGGTACACGGTCGTACGCCTTCTCCAAGTCCACAAAACACATGTAGACTGGCTGGTCAATCTCCCATGCCTCCTTCAGGTCTTCCGTAAGGGTAAAGAGTTGGTTCGTTGTTCCACAGACTGGACGGAATCTGCATTGAAGCCTCCTTTCCAGCACCCTAGAGTAGACTTTCCCAGGGAGACTGAGCAGTGTGATGCCCCGATAATTGGCCACACCCTCCGGTCATTCAACTTTGGTGTTATAAATTGCCTTTAGTTAATGGACACACAAACTGACATGTCTTTTTCTAACAATAATGGTGGTGGTGGCGGGGGGGGGGGCTCCACATGTTGTTTGTAGCCCCTATGGGTAATGTTTGCAATTCCTAGGCTACACTAATGTCGGTGCAAAGCTGTGAAGGAATCTCTTATTTTTAAGGGTAAAGAAAGACTTTAGCATTCGCCCTGATGGAGGGGTCTCAAAGTGAGGATTTCAGGGAGGTCTTGGAAGATCCATTACTCAATCCCCTCTCTTGTGTGTGCGCTTCTCATAAAGCTCCTTAATGGTACTTTGCCATTTTCCAGTGACCTCTCTGTCCTGCAATATCACCTCTTTAGCTTAATCTTACTAAGACAGCCATACCAAGCTGTTAAACTCAAGGTCACTGCTGACTCAGTAAATAAAGCAGGTGTAGAATGCATTGAGGATTGATTAATTGACATTAAGTCTTGTGAGCTTGTTAAGGAAGAGCTGCATTGACTGACATTTGGCATGCACTTGGCTTCAAAGTCAGTTTGCTGTCTGTAATGGTTACCCAGCTTCACTTTTTCTGTTGTTTTAGCTGCAATAGTAAGATCTCGTGGAAGGATGGTACTTCACCAACTTCTGTGACCATTTCCTTTCTCTGCATTCAGAGCTAGAAGATTGGGTGAACATTTTGGAAAATGGTTTACAAAAAACTGAAGTGTGTACTCAGAGTTGAAGGGGTCAAAAATCGATATTAGGTGCCACTCTGGGCGTCAGCGAACCACACATGGCCCCACTTCCAAAAAAAGGGTAAACTAATCCTAACAGAAATGAAGTCATGAAAATGAGACTAACAGATCCACCTAACCCAAGGTTAAAAGGTCAATAGAAAGCACAAACCAGGTCAGTTATTTGTAAGTTATTAGTATTAGTCTCATTTGCTGGCCACAACATGTTGAGCTGAAACATAATACATGGAAAAGCGTCAACCCCTAGTTGGTGCCATCTGATCAGTTTTGAAAATACAGGAACACAACACCTGCAGCTGTTGTATTCTCTCACAATCAGCAATTGTTTCCTTACCTGGTTTCAAGACAAAATCAGTTATTGTGTTGTGTACATTTAACCATTTTGTTGTGTTAATTTCATGTTCATCAAGTTTGGGTTCCTGGTCCAATATATTATCACCTAATGTTGTTTTACATCTTTTTATCAACTTAAGTTCTTGTGAACATTACACGTTTTGAACTTCTGTTTGCTATTTATGGCCTGTAGGCCTTATTGACCTGAGGTAATACAACTCGTTTTGGTGTGAAAAAAGCATAATGTATGGATTATTTTGACTATGAAAAATACACAGATGGAACAGACACTGCCAACTGTGTCATTAGGGACGCCCGATCAAGCCGGAGGTAACACGGGCATTCGAATCGCCAATCTCTGTGTTGGTAGGCAACGGAATAGACTGCCACGCCACCCGGACGCCCCTTTTCTTTCAGTCTTTTTGATATCAGCGTTATACCAATGGAAGGTATGAGGCTGATGACTCACTGAACAATACAGCCAATGAACTAAACGAAGATGTACGGCTTCATTTGAGTAGTTAAAAAAAGAACCCATAAAAGTCACACAAAAATCTCATTTTAACTGATTTTGGAAAATAATGACCTTAAACTGTCATGGTTGAGGTAAAAAAAAAAGCCCACATATATGTGATATATTGCATGACATGTATGATGTCATATTTCAGGGTTTCTTTCTGAAAGGTCTTTTGACCAGTTTGACAATGATGACGTTATGCTGTAACAAGAGATGTACTCAAACTATAGCTGGTACCAAAGTACAACTTATTTGGAAAAAAAATACTTATGATATTGACTGTGTTGAAGATGATCAAGTAATCTTCTGATGGTCATATAATTCTCTTTGAACATCAAATCCACAACAATTTGGAACTGTTAAGTTACGAAATTCAAGAATATATTTTTTGAAACATAAACAATAAAAACAGATGTACAGCACTTGAAGTGAAGTTGTTCATTTCACAGCTGTTCATTTCAGAGGAGAGTACAAGAGCTGGTACATTTCTGTAGATCAGACTGTGTAGTCGTGCCCCCTGATGCCAGTGGTGTTGGATGCTTTTTGGTGGTGATGTACAGTATTGAACGACTTTATTTTACTGTATTGGTTCAGAGCGGCTAGTTTAGATTTATTTCACAGATCTTAAAAAAAAAGAAACCACAATTCATGTAGGGATGTAAAAATATCAGGACTAGGTTGTAGTTATTGACCTAGCACAAAAAAAACAAAAAACAAAACAAAATAAACACACAAAAAACCCCCCACAAAAAACAAAACAAAAAAACAAAAACAACTCATGGCCTTTCTAGATGTGGCACATTGTTAATATTAGATATCATTATTTACTCTAAAATTAACATATTAACATTCATAGAAAGTTCCCCATGAACAAAAACCAAGTATGATTTATGTTTAAACTTGAATTTTTCAGAACAAGTATTTATTCTCCTTTAAACCCACAGCATGATTATTGTTGGTGTGTATGTGTGTGTGTGTGTGTGTGTGTGTGTGTGTGTGTGTGTGTGTGTGTGTGTGTGTGTTTGTGTGTGTGTGTGTGTGTGTGTGTGTGTGTGTGTGTGTGTGTGTGTGTGTGTGTGTGTGTGTGTGTGTGTGTGTGTGTGTGTGTGTGTGTAAAATAACATGATGGTTACATGATTAATAAATATGTGAAACTAAATAATTATTGCCTCCACAGAATGACATCATTTTAAATCCTTCACCATATGACTGTAACCAACAGATCATATTAAGGCTCATGACATATCTCACCACATCTACTCATATACCATAGCCATATTATATCCACATTAGCCCATTTCTGGGGCCCTGGTGCCACTGTGGTGTGTATAGGTTGTTCAATTATGCAACCATTCGAAATCTGGAATGAAAACTGAGAAAAGAATAGAATAATAAAATTCCATACAAATAGACACAAAGACAGGGCAATAATTTATTCATGATAGTTTTTTTTCTTTTGATTTAAAACAATGGGAAGAGTTTGTTCATGTCGTATCCACGAACAAATTCTTCTCAAACGTGTTTTCAGTATTTTGAAAATACAAATATAAATACATGTTTTAGCTAAACACATTCCTTAATACTACTATTTTGTAGCAAATTGTTACACTTTGTAGCTTATTGTTTTACTTGATATAAGTTTACACAATGAGCATGCATAATTTGTACAAGCTACATTATTCTTGCCAATATGCAATGGCATGCTGTCCGTTTCATTAAAAGAAATGAGCAGGCCATGAGGGCAAACTCCATGGCCAGTAAGCTTCAGCAGAATAGTGTCTATGACTTCTGGAAGGAAGTTAAGGTTATTAAGATTGCCTTGACATCCAGCATTGATGGGAGTACTGGGCTTGACAATGTTGCTGAACTGTGGAAAAAACACTATAGAGATATTTTTAATTGTGTAAAGAGTGATGGATTTAATGTTGGTGATGTCTCTAACAATGATGATGTGGTTATTAGACCTGATGAAGTGTGCTATGGCGTTGAGAAATTGTCAGTGAACAAAGCATGTGGCCTTGACCAAATCACAGCAGAACATCTGAAGCATGCTAGCCACAGAATCTCAGTGTTACTTGATCCAATAACAGCAGAACCTCTGAAGCGTGACAGCCACAGAGTCTCAGTGTTACTTGTCCAAATAAAAGCAGAACATCTGAATCATGCCAGCCACAGAATCTCAGTGTTACTTGACCCAATAACTGCAGAACATCTGAAGTATGCTAGCCACAGAATCTCAGTGTTACTTGATGTGTCTTTTTCTGGATTGTTATTACATCACATTCTACCTGACTCTATGTTGTCTGTCTTACTATTGCCAGTAATCAAAGAAAAAAAAACGGCAAAATATCCAGCATTGAAAATTATAGGCCAGTTGCTTTGGCTAGCATACTTTTCAAAGTATTAGAACAAATTCACTTGAATGGACTTCAACAATGCATATCAACTACTGACAATCAATTTGGTTTTAAAAATAAACATGGCACAGATTTGTGCATATGAACTGAGGGAAGTTGTAAGTGTAGAAGACATAACAGTAAAGGAATTTATGTGTTTTCTGGATGGGTCAAAAGCTTTTGACCAAGTTAATCATTGCAAATTGTTTGTTAAACTAAAAGAGCGAGGGGTCCCCTCTTACTTGATAAGGATCTTGCACTTTTGGTATTCATATCAAACCATGCAAGTCAGATGGGGTAAGAGTATATCTGCACCCTTCCCAGTGACCAATGCGGTCCGACAAGGTGGAATACTGTCGCCTGTTCTCTTCAATGTGTATATGGATGATCTCTCTAATAAGTTAAAACAGTGTAAGACTGGCTGTGTGGAGGGGAATAGTCTTATAACCATCTGATGTATGCTGATGACTTAGTCCTCCTGCCCCCTTATAGTGCTGGCTTACAGCAGCTGCTCAGAGTCTGCTCAAGTTATGGTGTGCAGCATGACATTACATTTAACTCTAAGAAGAGTTTTGTCATGATTACTAAAACCAAGGAGGATCAGAAGCAACATTTTACGTCATTCTTCATGGCGGACCAGACACTAAATGTGCTGGACAAAGTGAGATATCTGGGTCACATCATCAGGAATGATCTATGTGACGACGATGATGTGCAGTGCCAGTGTTGCAAACTGTATGCACAAGCCAATATGCTAGTACGCAAATGTCATATGTGTACAGATGATGTCAAAACTGCTCTTTTTAGGGCCTACTGTACTCCACTCTATACTGCCCACTGGTGATGCAGTTATAGCAAAGCAACAATGAAAAAGCTGCAGGTAGCATATAATGATGCATTTAGAGTCTTGCTCAAGCTTCCAAGATGGACAAGAGCAAGTCATATGTTTGTGATTAGTAATGTTTCCACTTTTCATGCGGTGTTGAGGAATTTTATGTGCAAATTTATGTGTCGATTAATTGATTCAAATAATTTAATTATAATGGTTTTGTTAGGGTTTGTGGAAGACCGCAAGCGCACGACACCAGACAGAGATGGGGTTAGCCGAAAACTGGCGTACTTTATTCCTTACGCGTACAAATAGTCAAACACAGGGAGGCAATGAGCGACAAGAAAAACGGAAAGTCCACGGGGAAAACTCGCGGGTAATCCAAAACGGGAACACGGCAGGATACTAAATAGGATACTAAAACATAAACCAAATGCTGGGGTGAGTTCGGAAAGAAAATGACTGTGAGGGAAGAGTAGCCGCTACTGCGAGGAGGTTACAACACGAACTGACAACGGGCGCATGGGAGGCCACCAAACTTAAGCCCCGCCCTGATGACTAAGCCCGGCCCTGACGAGCTGATTGGCTGCCGGCGCGGGGTGGGCGAGCCGTAACAGGTTTTACCTGAGCCTACACAAAGTGACACAATGTACTCCTCTTTTTTCTGGAAACATTGGAACAAATTTCTACAGTATATAGGTTTTAATCATTGTGGACTTGCGAACTGCTTTCAGCTATATTTTTGTGTTGTCCTGTGTTGTATTTTTGTTGTTTCTGTTTTTTTAATATGGACCTATGTGTCTGACTAAAGTAAGATTTCATTGATTGATTGATTGATTTCCTACAAATCGGCGCGGCTCCGTGTGGGTGATGAAACGTGTTCCCGCGTTCCCGCGATCACGTGAAAATGTGATACCAGCACTTCCGCCCCTTAATTAAAAAACGCGCGAAATGAGGTGATTTAATGGGGAACGCGAGCCTTCGTGGCAGTAGCGGGGTAAGGCGTGACGCTGCGAGTATGGCGTCTTTTGGGCTGTTAGTGGTTTGGATTGGTTTAACACTAGCCGAGCTCAACGCGCAGAAAGACGGCGTAAAGTCCAGGCCCGAGGTTGCTGAGCAGCTTTCTGCTGGTGCTGTTGGGACGCAGGACGGTGACGACTTGTTTAGGGCCTCTGCGTCCTGGGACGGTTCCAGTAGCAGAACCTTTTATGTGCCTGTCTGGAAGTATCTAAAAGGTGAGACGCCATTACGGAAAATTATATACTTTTTCTGGTCACTTTCGGAAATATACTTGGGGTGGAGAGTTTAAGTGTAAAATGAGTTTTTACAGGTTTTGCAAATTAAGTAACTTTAAAAAAATGCACCTTTAAGTACTCTGTTCTCAATATTGCCTTTTGCAAGTACAACAAAGGTAAAACACATTTGGTTGTATTTCTTTTTTTGTTTTTTAAAGGTGTATTTGGGCTTGGTCGTGTATTTGGGCGCCCCTACAGACACAGTTGTCTGTGGGTGGGAAGCCGGATGTGGGCATGTGCCCTGGTCGCTGCATTAGCTCCTCCTCTGGTCAGTCGGGACGCTTGCTCGGGGGGGGTGGGGTGGGTGGCGTGATCCTCCCACGTGCTAAGTACCCCTGGTGAAACCCCTCGCTGTCAGGTGAAAAGCAGCAGCTAATGACTCCGTGTATCGGAGGAGGCACGTGGTAGTCTGCAGCCCTTCCCGGATCAGCGGAGGGTTTGGAGCAGCGACCGGGATGGCTCGGGAGAGTGGGGTAATTGGCCGGATACAATTGAAGTAAAAGGGGGGGGCTTGATGTGCATAAAGTAACTTTTATTTTTAGGGCAGACACGAGCTCCTGAAATTCCGGCCACCGGCGTTTTTGATGACCCTGTTATAAAAACTTCATTGTCACGTTTTTCGAAGTGTAGTTAAGATTTTTGTACTTTTTTTTTTTTGACCTTCAAGTTTGTTTTCAGCACGGTGTGAAAATGAACTTGCATAGATGCATTGGTGAGCGTTCAAACCTCCGAGGGCCGGTGTGGGTGAAGGTTTTTGTTCCACACCTGATTCCACTAATCAACCAATAGTCTTGCTGAGGAACTTGATTAGTAGAATCGGTGCGTAACTGCTTGGTTGGACCTAAAACCTTCACCCACACTATCCCTTTCTGGATAAGCCTGCCCACACCTTCCTCAGTTTCATGCTTAATGAGGTGGCTTACTCAAGTAGATGCAACTTGTAACGGGCCAAAAAGACCCATGGTAGGGTTATTAATTTCTATTCATAAATGGTCACAATTCCACTTGCGTATGGTCATGGTAAAGAGGCTTGTTGGATTGACTTGTGCTCCAACACTGCCACAGAGGGGTTCTGAAGTGCTGGTCTTTCTTTTCAAGTCTACCAGAACAGGAAAATCAAAGCTCTGTCCCACTTCAACCAGCCAGTGCATCATTGTGGCAATGAATCTCTATCAGTCAAGTTTTCACTGCTCCGTCATTCGGATCTATACGTGAAAGGTGAGTGTTTAAGTCATTGTGTTGACAACTTTGACGACCGTTAACCAGATGACTCTTGAAAGCTTATGCTCCCTCAACATTTCCATTCTAGATGGAAAACGACTGATGTGGTTGCTGTCGCTACCGAAACATTGTCAGAGTGAAGTGTACGCCAGTGGGCCTTGGTTGTTGTTGAAGATCTCCTTTTCTGGCTGCCACCTCACACAATGGGTAACTGTTTTGGTTTTTTTCCACCCCAGCAGTCAAATTGGATGTAATCAATCCATTTTTAAATGACGCCTGTCGCTGTGGTTCTCCCCCCCCCCCCCCCCGTAAGAGACATTTGGGCATGACAAGGGATTAACATCCCAAGCTGTTTATATACAATTTTTATATATAGATTGTGTGTGTGGTTGAGGTGCGAATTTTAAGTTGATTGAGTCAACCTGTGGCTTGTTCTGGTCAACAATAACGTGTAGGTCCGGAATGAGAGACGATTCCACATGTTCAAGCTGCAGTATTTTGATCGCCTGCTGCAGCAGAACATGAGCAGCACCGCCACGTGCGAAACTCCAGTCCCCTCACCAACATCTACACAAGCACAGGTGACATGTGGAAGAACTGTGCAAGTAAAACTACCCAGTGGAAGACTGAGGATGGTGACAATGCTTGGTAAGGATGGCTGAATGTGTATCCAAGTTGCAGATTTACCTGGCACGGTGTCTTACCAAGGTTGGCAAAACTCAATCATTGGCTTGGAGCCTGAAGATGCCAGGGCTTTGATCAGTTTTACAATGTAGTGTTCATGGAGTTTGGTTGGCACTTTTAAACGAGTTGTTTTTTTAATTGTTTTGACGGCCACAACTTTGTACACTTTAAACAAACTAGGTTTGCTGTACTTGTAGAACCCGAGACCCTATTGAATGCAGAAAGGAGAAACGCTGTGACGCACTGGATGATGTCTGATGGTTTGGTTGTGAAAATTACAATGGACACAGAAATGGTAAGGAAAGAACCACCCTAAACACTGTTTACTATGGAAACCTGCTGTGTGTAAACCTTCACATTTTTTTTTCACAGTATGGAAGACATTCATTTGAGTTGGTTCACGCTGATCCCACTGGAGAATTGTATGCAACAGTGGTGGCTTGTAATTTTGAAACGTCACAAAGCAAGTTAAGGTCTCATCCTCGCATTGAGAGAGCGTTACAGGAATTTGAATGGAAACCATGGGAGTTTCCAGAGATTCCTAGTAAACCTTTCAGTCCTAAAGAAACGACAGCCACCACTGACTCAAGCAAAAAACCGACTGAACGTTCAGAATTGTTTCCGTTTTGGGGATTTCCTGAAATTCCTATAGGCCCATATGATCCAGAAACCTCACCGACAGCCATCCCAACAACTGAGCCTTCGTCAGGACTGTTTCCTTTTTGGGGATTTCCTGAAATTCCAATAGGCCCATATGATCCAGAAACCTCACCAACAACTGAGCCTTCGTCAGGACTGTTTCCTTTTTGGGGATTTCCTGAAATTCCAATAGGCCCATATGATCCAGAAACCATGATTACCACGGCGACCCCAACGACAGTGACCACAATGTTGACCACCACCACGTGCACAACGGACGCGCCCACGACCAGCAGCACGACGACGACGGAGGCGCCCACGAGCACGACGACGACGGAGGCGCCCACGAGCACGACGACGACGGAGGCGCCCACGTGCACGACGACGACGGCGGCGCCCACGAGCACGACGACGACGGCGGCGCCCACGAGCACGACGACGACGGCGGCGCCCACGAGCACGACGACGACGGCGGCGCCCACGTGCACGACGACGACGGCGGCGCCCACGTGCACGACGACGACGGCGGCGCCCACGTGCACGACGACGGCGGCGCCCACGAGCACCACCACGACGGAGGCGCCCACGAGCACCACCACCACGACGGAGGCGCCCACGAGCACCACCACGGCGGCGGCGCCCACGAGCACGACGACGGCGGCGGCGCCCACGAGCACGACGACGACGGCGGCGCCCACGAGCACCACGACGACGGCGGCGCCCACGAGCACCACGACGACGGCGGCGCCCACGAGCACCACGACGACGGCGGCGCCCACGAGCACCACGACGACGGCGGCGCCCACGAGCACCACGACGACGGCGGCGCCCACGAGCACCACGACGACGGCGGCGCCCACGAGCACCACGACGACGGCGGCGCCCACGAGCACGACGACGACGGCGGCGCCCACGAGCACGACGACGACGGCGGCGCCCACGAGCACGACGACGACGGCGGCGCCCACGAGCACGACGACGACGGCGGCGCCCACGAGCACGACGACGGCGGCGCCCACGAGCACCACCACGACGGCGGCGCCCACGAGCACCACGACGACGGCGGCGCCCACGAGCACCACGACGACGGCGGCGCCCACGAGCACCACGACGACGGCGGCGCCCACGAGCACCACGACGACGGCGGCGCCCACGAGCACCACGACGACGGCGGCGCCCACGAGCACGACGACGACGGCGGCGCCCACGAGCACGACGACGACGGCGGCGCCCACGAGCACGACGACGACGGCGGCGCCCACGAGCACCACGACGACGGCGGCGCCCACGAGCACCACGACGACGGCGGCGCCCACGAGCACCACGACGACGGCGGCGCCCACGAGCACCACGACGACGGCGGCGCCCACGAGCACCACGACGACGGCGGCGCCCACGAGCACGACGACGACGGAGGCGCCCACGAGCACCACGACGACGGCGGCGCCCACGAGCACCACGACGGCGGCGCCCACGAGCACCACGACGACGGCGGCGCCCACGAGCACCACGACGACGGCGGCGCCCACGAGCACCACGACGACGGCGGCGCCCACGAGCACCACGACGACGGCGGCGCCCACGAGCACCACGACGACGGCGGCGCCCACGAGCACCACGACGACGGCGGCGCCCACGAGCACCACGACGACGGCGGCGCCCACGAGCACCACGACGACGGCGGCGCCCACGAGCACCACGACGACGGAGGCGCCCACGAGCACGACGACGACGGAGGCGCCCCAACAAATTTGATTTTTTTCATTTGGTGTTTCCAATGTTAAATTCTGTGCCATCTGTCAAATTACGATTGTAATTAATGCATAGTTATGAGTATTCAAAGACTTAATGGGTTATTGGCGAACAAAACAATTATTGCATAACCTCTGGGTTACAAAATAAATCCAGAGCGTAAGTACAAACGTCCTGCCTGATTATTATTTTTGTTCTCTTCCTAGTTATTTTACTGTTAAAGGCTGTCCATGGGTACCAATAGGGCAGGTAGATGGGCGTCACAAAAAAGTTCAATAGTGTTCCGAGCTATACATGGTCAATTTCATTTATATAGCCCATTAGTACAATTTGCCTTAGCTGGCTTTACAGCAACACAATATCCTGTCCTTCGACCTTTGCATCACATAAAGAACTGAAATGGCCCCTTTAACGGAGAAAAAATGGGAAGAAAGCTCGGCGTGAGCGACAGAGCACGGCTCTCTCTCCCAAGACAGCCTGTGCAGTGACGTTTACACAATACAACATGGAAAGAGGATAAGAGAAAGTATAGGAGGTCAAGCATTGTCCAGATGCCAGGGGAACGTCCCAGGACCCGAGCCTTGCAACCAGCATCACAGTGTAGCCCAAAAAATCCTCAACAGTCATGTCTGAGTGAGAAGAATATAACATTGAAACAGGATAACAAAATTACAAGGATTTATAAGATTGCATGTTTTAGGATTAGGGATTGCAGCGTCCACGTGGTGACCATCACCCTGGAGACCTGAGAGGACAGACTGCACGTGCACACAAGGAAGCCTCATTGCCCCATTCACATGAGAAAAGACATGCAGAGAAAAGCTTTCAATAGTCAATCTATATGTAACCCGCACTTTGCGTTCGGCCGTCGTCTCCCTACACGCCCTGGGACTCTGCGTTGTGTTTGTTGTAGTATGATGTTTGCGTGGAAAAGGAAGGAGGCGGAGGCTTGGGATCGTGGCTGAGACCTGGACACTTTACTGGCACTCGCTTACACTTCACCTCTCATCAATCAGCTGGCCGCTGGCCTCATCATACTCACAGCTTCCGGCAGACAAACAAAAAACCATGTATAATACTGCATCCTGCGTTATATGCTATGCTAATGCTCAACAGGCTAGCCAACACTTTTTGTCACATTTCTCTTGCCAAATACAATGTTCGACATCAAACTTTAACTAGGTTATAAGCAAACTTGTCTATTAACACCACAGAATAAACAGTTAGACAATATGTGCGATATAAATCAATATTTTTATGATAATGCAGACCGCCAGTAACACTGCTCACCTTCCGGCAGACAAACAAAAAACCATGTGATCAACGTAGCCTTTTGCCCGGGACAAGACTTAGGGGTACGGTGTTGCAAAAGGGACAAACATCGCCATTTGCGGCATTCCCAGGGGAACATACAGCGTAACAGTGCCACCCTGTGGCGGATTTACATTACTACCTTACATATACACTAATCTCGTCAGAAGAACCGTGGTTGGTAAATTCGTTGAGACAGAAACCGACCCACCATGCAGTACAGGTTATGACGTACTCCAAAGCAACCAATTGTAGGTCAAGACAAAAAGATGAGTTTTAAGTTTGGATTTAAAGGACTCAACAGACTGTCAGATGGCAGCAGACAGGTTATTCCACAAGAACGGTCTTGGTGATTTACTTTAATATGCTTATCAAAGGAAAGACTGGGATCAAATGTAACGCCAAGATTTTCGCCTACCACACCTTGTGAGATCAGAGTTGTCGATTGTGTCAAAGGCTGCACTGAGGTCCAGTAGTAGAAGCACAGAAGTGGAATCGGAGTCGATCGCCAGTAGAAGATAATTCACCACTCTGGTCAGAGCAGTTTCAGTGGAGTGACAGGGCCTGAAAGCCGACTGAAAAGGTTCATATAGATGGTTTTCTTTTATATGGGTCAAAAGTTGTTGATACACACCTCTCTCTAGTACTTTAGAGAAGAATGGAAGATTAGAGACTGGTCGATAGTTATTAAGAGACCCTGGATCAAGGTGCGGTTTTTTAAGTAGAGGTTTAACCACAGCTGTCTCAAAGCTGCTGGGAACAATGCCAGTAGTAAGAGATAAATTAACGATGTCTAACATTGTAGGTCCAAGAAAAGGCCAGAGGTCTTTAAAAAGTTTTGCTGGTAGGGGTCAAGAAGGCAAGCAGTTGGTTTAGAAGCTGACACGAACTTAGTCAAAGTATCAAGAGAGATAGTCTCAAAAGCTGTAATAACTGGAACTGTCAGTGACTCATTGTGTAGATATGTATTTAGTATGACAGGATCTGCAGGAGTAGATGGAGTTGAACTAATTTTGTCTAAGATCTCATCAACCTTATTGCAGAAAAAATCTAGAAATTCATGGGCTGTGAATGGTGAGCAGCTAATAGACGGCTGCTTTTTAGTAAGTTTAGATACAGTGTCAAAGACGTCCATAGGGTTAGTGGTTGTGTCAGGAAGGGCATCCGACGTAAAATTTTGCCAGATCATTATGCGGATTGACAAAACCGCCATCGGTGTTGTGCCCTCACAGGGTACCGATGGAAACTGTCGATTCCGCTGTGGCGACCCCTGGGAAACAGGGAACAAGCCGAAAGAAGAAGAAGATACAGTGTCAAAGAGAAATCTGGGGTTATGTTTATTAATATTTATTAAGTGAGAGAGATACGATGTTTTTGCAGTAGATTAAGCACGCTTGTATTTCAATAAACACTCGTGCCACGACAGGTAAAAAGTTTCCAATTTTGATTTTCGCCATTTACGTTCCAGTCTCCTGCAGGTCTGCTTAAGAGCATGTGTCTCATCATTAAACCAGGGTGTAGGCCTCTTTAGTCGCCTAGCTCTGGTAGTGAGAGGTGCAACCGAATCCAGGAGACTAGAGAGGGTCACATTTAAACACTAGTGAAATTTTCAACAGAGTCATTTACCACAGTGAAAGGAGCCAAGACTTCAGGCAGCTGCAGGCCAAATGCAGCTACCGTGGAGGGACCAGTGTGGCAAGTGGCAATTACATCTGTGCTGACATTAACTGGACAGGCCAATAATGCTTCAAATTTGATGAGAAAATGATCTGACACAGCAGATGTGGTTGGCAAGACATTCAGATCAGAAACAGCTATTCCTTTAGATAAAACCAAACCAAGGGTGTTACCACTGCAATGAGTCGACTCTTGAACAAACTGAGTGAACCCAAAAGTGTCAACTAGTGCCAGAAAGGCTTTACTTAGAGGATCAGCAGCCTTATTCACATGAATCACCAAGAATTAGAATATCATCAGTGTGAGTAACAAGGCCTGAGACAAATTCTCCAAATTCTTCAAGAAATATTAAGTAACAGCCAGGAGGCCGGTAGAGTATCACAGTCTGTACTGAGCCGAGTCTATTCATGGCTGAGGGAGATGGACCAAGAACAAGAGACTCAAAGGACTGGAATTTAGATTCAAGTCTAGAAGTCAGATTGAAAATAGATTTATATATTAAGGCGACACACCCACCTTGTTTCTTTGCCCGAGCTACATGGGCACAAGTATAGTCAGGTGGGGAAGCTTCATTTAAGGGAAGGAAAACACTTAGTTTCGATATGATTGGGTTATGTGAAACATGGCTGAAACCATGTTCAAGAATCAGCTTGTGATAGGTGAAAGTAATAGGACCAGTAAGTGTCCCTGTTGTACGTCTATTATCATGACGTGAAGTGCGCATGTCCGATAGTTGTGTAGATAGACGGAAATGGAGTGTGCTGGATAAAAACATGCCAAGCAGCAGTAAAAGTTACACTTGTTAAAAAGAACTCACGGAGTCGGCTCATTCTAAAGTATTCTTTATGTCGAGAAGACACTTCTACTGACATTACATGGTGTCAGAGTAGTCTGCATTAGTGCAACGTGAAGCAATGCCGAAATTTAACCCGCCGAGCGATTTCAAGTTAGACTGCCCCGCAGAATGGCCGGAATGGAGACCAAATTTTGGCGCTCCTGGCTCGCTACGAAGCTGGATAAGGATGACAGGGAGTTACAAGTGAGTTCGCTGACTTATTCAATGGGAAGCGAGGCTGAAAAGATATTCAGTTCCTTCGGTTTAACAGCGCAGGAACAGAAGGATTACGACGTCGTTATGAAAAAGTTTGACGACTACTCCGTTACTCGCCGTAACATCCTACATGAAAGAGCATGTTTTTACCAACGGAGCCAGAAGCCCGGGGAAACGGCGGAGATGTACATCCGGACATTGTATGAGCTGGCTGAACGCTGCGAGTTCAGGGACAAGGGAGATGAGCACGTCAGAGATCGCCTGGTGGTGGGCATAAGGGACAAAGACCTCTCACGGCCGTTCCAACTCATGGCGGACACAAGTCATTGAACAGGTGCGTAAGGCGGAGGAGATAACTAAACAGGTTAGTTTCCAATCTGACCAACCAGAGGTCCAAGTTCCAACTGGCTAACGTTAATATTGTTGCAACCGACAAAGTGGAGGAATGTGGGAGATGCGGCAAGTCTCAGCACCCTGATGAGAGAAAGTGCCCAGCATTGAAAAGTAAGTGCAGTAAATTTCATAAAAATGGACATTGGGAGCGGGCATGTCACTAAAAGCTGTAAGAGAAATTACAGTTTACAGAAGAAGTCAAACAGCTATACTTCCTAGAAGAAGTGGGCAGTAAGAAAAGTCAAGATGACTGGACTGTTAGTTTGACTATATGTGACATGTTAGTTTGACTATATGTGACATGCCAGTAACTTTCAAAATTGACACGTGAACAGATGCTACAGTTATCCACCAAGGGAATTTCAAAACGCTGAAAAATAAAATAATGTAACGTGCATTGGTAAATAGACACGTTAGCCCTTGGCTAATGGGTCGGACCCTTTAGTCGAGCGCTTAGCGATGTCGCCCGCGATGCGGGAGATATGGGTTCGCGTCCCGGCTGCGGCGGTTCCTGCGGTTACCCCCCGAAATCGCTACCTTGGTGTCAGAAGTGGGATCGTGAGGTCATCGGAAGTGCGTGAGAGCATAGGGAGCTGATATACTGAAGCGCAGGGACGCGCTTCCCAAAGGAGGAGGGGGTAGTGTAACGTGCATGGATAAGTAGACACGTTAGCTAATAGGTCGGACTCTTTAGTCGAGCGGTTAGCGATGTCGCCCGCGGTGTTGGAGATACGGGTTCGCGTTCCGGCTGCGGCGGTTCCTACGGCTGCCCCCCGAAATCGCTACAATAAGATTGCAACTTCCTGACACACCCTTCATTAGCCCAGGGGGAAACTTCAGCTGCGTAGGACTGTTTAAGGCCACCACCAGCTACAAGGGGAAACAGTATTCCTTTCCTGTGTACGTTATAAGATGAGAAAGCAACGCCCTGCTAGGCCACCCTGAGGCTGTAGCGATGGGCCTAGTGAAGCGGGTGGAGGAAGTCAGCGGCGTTTTCGAAACAAGTGGACTGCTGAAGACAGAGCCGGTGAAAATAGTCCTACAGGAAGACACACAGCCATATGCAGTGCATACAGCCAGGCGAATACCTTTGCCTCTAGTGCCACTGGTTAAGAAAGAACTGCAGCGCATGGAAAATGAAGGCATAATTGAAAAGGTTACCCAGCCAACAGAATGGTGCACTGCTATAGTGCCTGTGTTAAAACCCAATAAGAGGGAGGTCCGCTGCTGTACAGACCTCAGGAGGCTGAACTGGGCAGTGAAACGTGAAAAGTACGTACTGCCTACTATGGAGGAAATAATGCCACGGCTCGCCGGGTCAAAGTGGTTCACATCATTGGATGCAGCAAGCAGGTTCTACCAGATCCCCCTGCATGAGGACAGCAAGAGGCTCACTACTTTCATAACCCCATTTGGGAGGTATGCCTTTTCCCGGCTCCCATTTGTGATAATGAGCGCTCCCGAGATCTTCCAAAGGAAAATGGCAGAGACTTTGACAGGACTTGAGGACACACAAGTGTACTAGTATATGGATGACATCCTCCTACATGGAGAAACTGAGGAACTCCACGACCTGCGTCTAGCCAAGGCACTGAAAGTCATCGAAGCAGCAGGACTTAAGCTGAACAAGGCTAAATGCAAGTTCAGACAGTCACAAGTCCGCTTTCTCGGTCACGTCATCGATGAGACAGGAACCAGACCTTACCCAGACAAAGTGACAGGAATAAAGAACTTTCCTCAGCCCCAAAATGTAACGGAACTCAAGAGATTTCTGGGGATGGTGAATTACCTGGCAAAGTATGTTCCGGAGCTATCCACTGTGGGTCAACCACTTTAGGAGCTGCTTAAAGGAAAGACGGAGTGGGTGTGGGGGCCCGCACAGCATACAGTGTTTCACAAACTTAAAGCTGCACTAGCCATCACCCCCATACTTGCCTTTCATGACATCACCAAGCCTACAGCAGTGTCAGCAGACGCCAGCAGCTATGGGCTGGGTGGCATCCTGCTCCAGTTGCATGGAGACCACTGGAGGCCCGTGGCCTACTGCTCGAGGCAGCTAAGCGATGCAGAGACAAGGTATGCCAAAATCGAAAAGGAATGCTTGGCCAGCGTGTTGGCCTGCGACAGATTTGAGAAGTACCTTTTCGGACTTGATAGCTTCAGCCTGGTCACTGATCATAAGCTCTGGTGCCTCTTATGAACAGCAAAGACTTGGACAATGTTCCCATCAGATGCCGGAGGCTGTAATGAGGTTATTGCGCTTCAATGACATAGCTGAATATGCACCAGGCAGAACGCTGGCAGTGGCTGACACTCTCTCCAGAGGCCCGGAGCAGCGCTTTGGAGATGGAGCTTTCCACGATGAAGTGGCGGCACATAGTGATGCTGTCATGTGCCAGATGCCAGCCACACCCCAGAGAATGAAGGCGATAAAAGAAAAAACAGACAATTCAATTCAATGTTATTGTCATTAAAAACAATGTGCAGGCACATGTTAAAAATGAAATGAGGGCTCAGATCCGACTATGGCCGGACTCGACGTAGCAGCAATATTGGCAACGCTGTCTTCGGGAGGGGGGCGGAGTCGGCTTGTGTTCGTCACATGAATGCGTCTGTGGGTGTGTCGGAAAAACAGTGGTTCGGCCTGGAGTCGCCTTGTCACGAAAGTGGCGAGGCGTCTCCTTCGAGACTGCCGGCCGGAGAGATGCAGTTGGCGAACGCACGTAGTTAGTACAAGGGTGGGTGTTTGAATTAAAATAGGGATCGATTGGCCACTAAATTGGGAGAAAAAGGGAAAAAATCAGAAATAAATAAAAAAAAAATGAAATGAGGGCTGTGACTTCACCAAACAGTGCAAGACAGACACAGACAAACACAGCAAACACAATATAAGATATATACACATGAAGACCAAAAGCTAAAAATGAGTTAAAAAAAAGAGCTGGAGAACAAAATATTTAAAAATATCTACAGACATTCAGTGGGTGGCCAGGTTCAGGTGGGCAACAGCTTGTGGAAAGAAGCTGTTTTTGAGCCTGGTAGTGTGGGCTCTGAGGCTCCTGTAGCGCCTCCCAGAGCGCAGGGGGGAGAACAGTCCATGGTTGGCGTGGGTGGGATCTCTGCTGATATTCAGACAAGGATCTGCAACTCCAGATCCTACTGGGTTTCATAAGGCACGGATGTCTTGAGTATGCAGAGAAGGTGCCTAAGACAGTCAGAGACTTTTACCAGGTGAGAGGGGAGTTATCTGAGCAAGAGGGCTTAGTCATTAGAGGGAGCCGCATTGTCATCCCTGCAGTTATGAGAGAGATGATCTTAGAGAGAATCCATGACGGGCACCATGGTCTAGTTAAGTGCAGAGAAAGAGCTAGCCAATCCGTTTGGTGGCCCAAAATGTCGGAACACATCACAACAAAAGTACAGCAGTGTGCATTCTGTAGAGAAAACAAGAACACACAGAGAAAGGAGCCTTTAATGTCAAGTGAGCTCCCATCTCAGCCATGGCAGAAAATTGCCATAGACTTATGTGAATTTTAAAAGCAAAACTACTTGATAGTGTCTGACTATTACTCTAGATACCTGGAGATCCTAAATCTGCCAACAACTACTAGCAGACAGGTAGTTGCTAAGCTGAAAGCTACATTTGCAAGATATGGCATCCCTGAAGTGTTAGTGAGCGATAATGGGCCCCAACTAGCTTCAGCAGAGATGAGGAAGTTTAGTGAGGACTATGATTTTGTCCATGTAACGTCAAGCCCACACTACCCTCAGAGCAATGGACATGCAGAGAGGGCTGTCCAGATAGTGAAAGGGATACTAAGACAGGAAGACCTCCTCCTCACTCTGTTAACGTACAGAGCCACACCCTCAGCTTCTACCGGAGCCAGTCCAGCCGAATTGCTTATGGGTAGGAAACTAAGGACCACTTTACCCACTCTGGGGGACAACCTGAAACCAAACTGGCCCGACGAAGATGAAATTAAAAAGGCCGATGCCACAGCTAAACAGAAGCAGGCATATTACTACAACCGCAGGAATGGAGCAAGGATTCTGCCCCCCACTGAGCCCAGGGGACACTGTGCTCACAAAATTGGATGGACAAAAACAATGGACAATGCCAGCTGTCGTCCACAGTCCCAGCTCCACTCACAGGTCTTACATAGTGGAGACAGCTCAAGGTGAGAAATACAGAAGGAACAGGCGTCATCTGTTGGCCACACCCAAAACATCCACATCCATCAGCAAGGGTCCTGACTGGGTCGATCCAGAAAAGGATGGAGACACTTAGGTCACCCCAGCTCCAAAGACACCAGTTAATCTTGCGCGGGGGGCAAATGTTACTCGCTCAGGGAGAGTGAGTAAACCAGCTATAAGGCTGGATTTGTGAGGTTTGTGGATTTATGGACTGTGAGATTATACTTTTTGAAAGGGGGTGGGTGGTATGACAGGTGTAATGTAGCAATAATATGAAAATGGTTCAGTTTTTTATTTAGAATGTTCACTTTTAATTTGTTAAATAGAGGGAATTTGACAGTGAACTGAGCGATATAAAGATATTTGGTATCTCTGCTATTTTTGTTAAAGTGTCAGTACAAGAAAGACAATATTATTTTTCAAGTTTGGAGATATCATCTTAAGGGGGGAGATGTGATAGGTGAAAGTAATAGGACCAGTAGGTGTCCCTGTTGTACTGTCTATTACCATGACGTGAAGTGCGTATGTCTGATAGTTGTTGAGGTAGACGGAAATGGAGTGTGCTGGATAAAAACATGCCGAGCAGCAGTAAAAGTTACACTTGTTAAAAAGAACTCACAGAGTCGGCTCATTCTATTCGGAAAGTATTCTTTATGTCGAGAAGACACTTCTACAGACATTACACAGGTCATTGTTAGTCCAGCTATACTGTGGGAAGCAGCAGAAGCTTTCCTTAGAGAAAAAATTATAGCCCAAACAGCTTCCCCAAAAAAGATGAAAGCTAAAAAACTGATTGACTTGGAAACTAAACTTGAGATGTGGAACAACTTCATAGCTCTATATCCATCTACCCTTTTGCAAACGAGATCTATTAAACAAGACATAGATAAAATACACAATGAGGAGGCTGAGGAGAAACTAAGATTCTTGAAACAAAGGTTTTACGAGGCTGGTCCAAAAGCAGCAAAACTGTTTGCCTGGAGGCTCTGCAAGCAACAAACAGAAAGCATAATTTATAAAGTTAAAGACCCTATAACAAATAAGTCAATTTTATTTGTATAGCCCAATATCACAAATTGCAAATTTGCCTCAGGGGGCTTTACAGCAACACAACATCCTGTCCTTAGACCCTGTCATCGGATAAGGAACAATTCCCTAAAAATAAATAAATAAATAAATAAATAAAATAAAACCAAACTAGAAGGAATCCAGAAATCATTTGAAACATACTATAGATCACTGTACACTCAACCAGAGAAAAATAATAAACAAAAAATTTAACAGTTCTTAAATTCGTTAGACCATCCCTCGCTTGGCAAAGTAGTCCATGAGCCAGACCACCGGTTACAATAAATCGGGTGGGCAATTTCTAGTTTGTTTTTTTGAGTTGCTACACATCTCTAGTTCATGGTTTGGCATGATAACCATTGCAGACTGGCAGCTTAGTGATGGTTATCATGCATTTAATATATGGACCCCTGTAGCAGAAATACAAGAAATGTGTATGGTGCTTGTTTGGTATTATGGGGCTTGTGGACTACTTTTTGACTACTCAGCCCCCCTAAATCAATCTAATATATTCCTAAGATGTTGGAGAACTGAAAAAATGGTATTATTAGTTGCCCAGATAAAATCTGAGACTTTTACAACCTTCTTTTATGTAATTCTGCATAGGCGGAAATCAAAATTATGATTTTCTTTTGTGTATCTATTCACAGCAGTGTAACTAGGTAATACTTACATTATTTTAGACACTAGATTTGAAATCTGACAAGTTTTACCTTTAATCTGGTACCAGATTTATGCCTGTAGTCCTTATAGTTTTGGAGATATACTTAGTTATGTGTATGCATGTTGTTTTAGGCGGAATTTCGCCTGAATTCGATCAAGATTCTAGGTGAATAGGGTAAAAAATTGGGTTAGGGTTACTATGAAACTTCCCCAGTTTATTACCAACATAAAAACACAAAAAAAACATATTGCAAGTTTTCTGAGATTCCATGTTTTTATATGCAAATTAGGTATTACCCCATTAAATATGTGCTAATTTGCATATATTACAAAACACAAAATCTGAACATTGGATGAAGCCAAATTTAAAATGATTGTTTCACTATGTTGACACAATACAAAATGACAAAATTACAGAGGGGATTATGGCTTTGTGTCATCCCATTTATGTCTTTGAGTCATCCCATACATCAGAAACTTTAAACCCTTTTAACTATGAATTTATGAGGAATCTATAGACACAAGGAGGCGGGGGAACGCTTTAAACCATATAGGCGTATGTATTTACAAAGGTTATGGAGTTTGGATCTATCTAAGTCATGGTGCGGAGACTATGTGTGGCAATTACTTGGATGTTGAATGGGGTGTTGAATGCATGTGAGTGAATGTGAGAGTCCAGGGGAGGGGGCTGAAAGGTCCGTGGGCATGCGGTAGGAAGGCTGAGGTCCCAGAAGCGCGAGGTAGAGGTCCAGGGAAAGTCCGTTGGGAATGTTTGGCTCGAGAGGGTCACAGGGAAGGCGGCGAGGGTGTCTTGAGAGGTCTGGGCGAATTTCTGGGGAGCGAGAGAAACACGGGTGAGCACAGGGCTAGAGGAATGCAGTCAGAGAAAAATACAAAAACACTTCAATGGTCAAGTAGACAGTGACAACTACTCAAGATCAGTCCTCAGTTTCATAGTCAGTCAGGTCTGCATCTGTGATCATGTCAAGGTCATCCTCTTGGGGTTGATTGTCACATGTCTGCAATTTGCACAGGTTGGTGCATTTCAAGCCATTGCTCATGCACTGGCATTCAGGGAGTTTGCATCTACAACTGCAGTTGCAGGACAGCAGCTGCAGCACTGCCTCAGGGGCTGGAGATCCCCGCATCCATTCCAGAGTGAGCTGACCATCATCATTTCTGGCCCAGCCATGCTCAACTGGGCTTGGGACTTGCAGACATTGTTGTAGACTACCTGTTTGAGTTGAGTTTGAGTTAATTATTCTTGCTAGTAATATTCACTGAATATAGCAGAATATTTATACAGATAATTCTGAAATTAAGATTTACAGATTCCAGATATTTGTAGATATTTACAAACAGTACATTTAGATAATAAAGGTAAAAGGTAAAGTCCCAATGATAGTCACACACTTCAGGCTGAGAGTGCAAAATTCGTCTCTGCATTTGACCCATCCCCTGGGGAAACGGTGAGCGGCAGCGGTGCCGTGCTCGGTAATCATTTGGTGATCTAACCCCCCATTCCAAGGAAGGGAGGCAATGCGTCCCATTTTTAAGCGGCGCAGCATGAGCTAGCCGCTTCATTAGCTGACTCTGTTCGTCTGTTATTCTGAGGTCTGAAGCCTGTCTGAAGCCTGAAGCCTGTAGGGCCTATAGCGACCAGCGGAGGGCGCCGCTTACTTCACACAGGGTGTGATTTTTTTAGTCTTTGGTATGGTATGACTCGGCCGGGGATCAAACCCACGACCTTCCGGTTTCAGGGCAGGCACTCTACCGCTAGGCCTCTGATCCGGTTCCACTAGGCCACTGATTTGGTAGGCCTACATTTACAGACAGTAATTTACAGAAGTATCTCTTACCTCTCCAGATGCCAGCCTGGTAGTTGGCACGCATAGCTTGCAGAAAGAGGCAGTCCTCGCATGGTGGTAGCTGGCTAGATTCGAGCTCTCCACGCCGTGCACAGAAAAGGTAGTAGCGGGCTGTGTTGATATCCTTTGTTGTTGCAGGTGCGGAGTACAGTTTGCATGTGAATGCTTGCAACCTCTCGAACAGGTCAGTTGATAGATTCCAGGACTTTCCCAGCTCAAGAAACACTTCTTGGAACTGCTCTGATTTTGTGATACGCTTCAAAGCTCCAAGCTTCCCACGGCCTGCGAAGGCACTCACAGTATCACATTCAGTGAATGCATGCATGCCAACAAGAGCATTACACATGCCATCTCCCAGCCCCTGGCGTAGTTTGGTGATATCAAGATACCTGACCCGGTTCTTTGTTCCACATTTCTGGAATAAGGGGCAGGAGATATCTGAAGAAAACGCCAGGCAGAGCACCAGCACATCAGTGTCATCAGATGTTATTACTACAGCACTGTAGCCTTCCTCCGCAGCATGGGCTACATGCAAAATCACTCTTGTGTCAGCCTCCTCTTGATCTGACTGCAGGCCTAACACCTCTGCCCACTGATCCTTGGTGATATGCAAGCAGCTCTCCTCACTGGCGACGTACAACACCTTGTCGTTCAGCTTCGTTCTCATCTTGGGTGTCTTCAACTCAGCCACTAAGAATCTTATAAGGTTTCCCTTGTTGGCCGAGCTGCTGAGGAACTTTCTCCATTGCTTTATCCGGTGGCCTGGTGCAATGTTACAGAACTGTGGTGCTGTGCTTCCTGTGGTGCCACCTCGATTTTCTCTCTCAGCATTCTTGATTGTGTCCTCCCGATACACATCAAAGACCACATCAATTCTCTGGCTGCTGGCTCCTTCGTGTAAGATCTGTGTTAGGACAGAGTCTGCGAGTTGAGAAAATGTCTGCTCATTGACTTGAATCTTCTGTATCAGACACATCCCATCGATGATGGTAGTAGATGGCACAGGGATGGTTTCTGCTAGCATGACTTGCTTCTCCAGATGTCTGGCCAGAACCGATTTGCTCGTCTTCCTCAGTGTCCCGTCTCCATTGGCAAGTGATATGCATGGCTCTCCTTTCCTCCGATGTCAAGTCAGGCCCGTTGCCATCGGAGCTATTGATTTGCATTTGTTTGGGGTTTACAGGAAACCTACACACACAGACCAATATCTGCTTTTCGACTCACACCACCCGCTGGAACACAAATTGGGCATCATCAGAACTCTGCAACACAGAGCTGACAATGTGCCCAGCAGCACTCAGGCCCAACGGGAAGAACACAAACACCGGAGGGGAGCTTTAAAAACCTGAGGCTACCCCAGTTGGACCTTTTGTGAAAAATGCAACACATTCCAAAAAGACCAACCGGGTGAGCGATGAGGACAAAAGGAACAGAAGGAATAACATAGTCATCCCGTATGTTTCTCGGGTGTCTTGAGAAACTCAGGAGAATTTTTAACAAACACCGCATCCCGGTATACTTCAAACCCAGCAACACACTCCGACAAAGACTGGTTCATCCCAAAGACCGTGTACCACACGCCCGGAAAAGCAATCTGGTGTATGCTGTACAATGCAATGAGGATTGCACTGACCTATACATAGGAGAAACCAAACAACCACTACACAAACGGATGGCCCAACACAGAAGGCCAAACTCCTCAGGACAAGACTCAGCAGTTTATCTACACGTAAAGGAGAAGACACACTCCTTCAAGGACAGCAACGTACACATTTTGGACAGGGAAGATAGATGGTTTGAAATAGGGGTGAAGGAAGCCATCTATGCGAAACTGGAAAAACCATCCCTCAACAGAGGAGGAGGTCTGCGACACCACCTATCTCCCACTTACAATGCCGTCCTTTCATCTCTACCCAGGAGACTCAAGAAGCCTAGCCTCCAAGAACAACAGTTAGTCACTAACGGCTCCAACGACTCATGACCACTGAATGGAGCACTAACGAAGTCGAAACTACCACCCCCAACGACCATCGCTGCTTAACATCGGATCACAAAGAGCCATGCACATCAATAGCTCTGATAACGACGGGCGTGGCTAAACATCGGAACACAAAAGAGCCACGCATATCAATACCTCTGATAATGACGGGCGTTGCTAAACATCGGAACACGAAGAGCCGTGGACATCAATAGCTCTGATAACGACTCCAAAGAGGATAAATATCTGTCTAGTCAGAAAGGCACGAACTGATGAAGCCTCTTGGATGAGAGACGAAACGTCTTCACGGATATATACCAAGTCCAGTTGCACTTGATTCAATTCCTTTGGATAACAGTCCCTACGTTTTCGGCCCGATCACACTTAAAAAACGGACAGCTTCCTCTCCCCCTCAATCCCATTTGCCAGCACACAATGCTCAAACCTCTCCACTTATGTTGACCACTGCTCCGCCGCCTCGTCAAAGGCATCAATATGCCCGATGATCCCTGTCATCTCTTCTTTGAAGGGACTCCGGCACTGCTACTAGCAACTAGCACTGTTAACCTAGACACACGTTGCTAACTTGCTAACGCGGATTCTTCGTTACCACAGCATTGTAGGGAATGCCAGGTGTACCGTAGTCACCGACTTCTCTGTACTAAACTTGAAATATGTGATAAAATAACAGGAGCGAAGTGGACTTTGACTGTGCTGTAATCCGACTTTATTCCAGAGTGCACAAGAAGACAACCCGGAAACAGTGATGAACAACATATATAAACACTGGCGCCCTCTAACGGCTCCCTAGGGAAGTGTCCAGAGCAGACAAACACAAAATACATCACACTTCACTTCTCCAGGCTCTCCTCAACCTGCACCCTACTTTCGCATGCACCCCCTGTATGAGGGTCTGAAGGGTAAGGTAATGTCCACAAGCAGATCATTAGAAGCTATAGCCTTTGTGACTCTTTTCTAGTCTACGTATGCCACCTGCTGATAGGAGGATATGGTAGCCAGCTAGGTAGTCAGGCACTTATGTTCAGTCAGGAAGCCACCGGCCATGTGTAAATATATCCTGTGAGACTTCACTAAACTCATCATTCACTCCAGTCGTTGTCTGTCCATTTATTGATATTATGAGAAGCACAAAACATCACAGGTAAGGACCCCAAGGGCCCAGTGGACTGGTCGGAAGAGATAAACCAGGCGTTTGAGGACGCTACGGCTGCGCTGGGTGACGCTGGCGCGCGCACCCATCACCAACTGTCCCAGTAGCACTCACCACGGATGCCTGAGATTACGCCGTGGGAGCAGTGTATGAACAGTGGGTGGGCGGAGCCTGGCAGCCGGCCGCTTTTTTTCCGCCACCAGCTGCGCAGCAGTGACAGGAAGTACAGCACCTTCGACCGGGAGCTTCTTGGCCTGTTTCTCGCCATCCGCTGCTTCTGGTTCCTGCTAGAAGGCCGCAGGTTCTCTGTGTTTGTGAACCACAAGCCGCTGACGTTCGTCTTGGCCAAAGCCACCGAGCCGTGGTCTGGGTGCCAGCAACGCCAGCTCTCTTACATCTTGGAGTGCACCATTGACATCTGGCACATTGCCAGCAAGGACAACTTCATCGTCGACTGCCTCTCGCGGGCGATGGTGGGGGCCGTCTGTATCATTGAGCACACACACACTTGATCGCCATTTCTATAACTGCACTTTATTTGCAGGTCTCTGCACATACATACAGGCAGTAGCTGTATAGCGCCCCTACAGGCCACGATCGGTACATCTCCCTTTTTCTAAAGATTAAGATAAAGTTGATCTTAAAGAATAACAGATGATTATCTTCAATATGGCTCTCTTGCAATAACAACAAGTCTGTATCCATAGCTTAGCATACTGACTAGAATTCTCAAAATGCACTTTCAAGCTTGTACAAATACACAACGTAACGGTACTCTGTAACAGTACAATTATTACACTTCTCTTTACCTCCCCCCTTTTTTTTCTCCTCAAAATTAAACACTGTTTTGGAACCATACAGCATAAATTTACAAATAGCATGAGTCCAGAACCCAGCATGACCCCAAGAACAGAACTCCAAGGCTGCAATAAAAACACAAAAATAAAAACCCACTCTGTGTGTGTTATTAGCACTCCTCTACAAGTCTCCTAGGTCTGTCAATGGTTCTACTTGGCCTTTGAACCCGCTCCACCCCGGGGATGGTGGCCGAACCGGCTCCCCCCAGGTGAGAGTGACTCGATGACAGGAGGGCTGTCTGTGTCTGGTTGAGTATGCCCCCCTTCTATTTGCTCTCCCGGAGCCTCCCTGTCATTGCCATTCTCTACAGGCTGTGGTTCAGAAGGTGGAATCTTCAGCAGGTGTCTCCGGTTCCTTCAGATCGTGTTGCCGCTCTTGGTAAGTACCTCATATGATCTTGGAGCAGTCTCTTTGAGGACTTGTGCGACTGGTCCCCATCTTCCATCACATCTGACTCTCACTAGGTCCTCTCATTCCAGAGGTTCCAAGGGCCGTGCTCTTTTGTCATAGGCATGTTTGGACCTGTGCTCTCTCTGTGTGCGGTGGTCAGCGCGCTGGAGCAGGTGCTCCGCTGACGGCAGCTTTGTCTTGAGCTTCCTGTTCATCAGCAACTCTGCTGGCGAGCGGCCACATTCCAGCGGTGAAGCTCTGTAGTTGAGGACGGCCAGGTACGGGTTCTCACCCGCTTCCGCTGCTTTCTTTAGCAGCCTGTGACGATTTGCACTCCCTTTTCCGCTAGACCATTTGACTGCGGGTACAGTGGGCTTTAGGTTACATGCTTGAATCCATACTGTTTAGCGAAGTCTGCGAACTCCTGACAACTAAACTGCAGCCCGTTATCACTTACTAAGGTTTCTGGAATACCATGCCTTGCGAAAATAGACTTAGAATGACTGATCACTTGCTTTGCTGTAGTATCAGACAACAGCGCATATTCCGGATAGTTTGAATGGTAGTCAACTATGATTAAATAGTCTCTCCCTTTCAGCTGAAATAGGTCTGCACCTACTTTTCTCCATGGCTCGGTCGGTTTGCTATGAGGCAGAAGCGGCTCGCTAGGCTGCATATACCTATGCTGTTGGCATATCTCACATCTCTGTACTAGAGTCTCAATATCTCTGTTCATGTATGGCCAAAACAGTACATCACGAGCCCGCCTCTTGCTTTTCTCGATTCCCAAATGGCTCTCATGTGCTAACTTAGCCATCTCTGATCTCATGGAGCTGGGAACTACTATTTTTTTTACCTTTTAGGAGTACCCCGTCGATCACTGACAGTTCATCTCTGGTGTGGCGATACGGACTTGGCAGTATCCTGGCCTCATCTCCGGGTGAGAGGATGGCTGCTATGACATCCTGCAACTCTCTGTCGCTCACCGTTTCCTGCACGAGCTGGGCCCATTTCTCGTTTGATGCAGGCAGCTGGCCTTTCACGCAGTCCTCGTGGATTTGCACCTCCTGCTCGATGCTGCTCGGAGCCGTGTCCCTCAAACTCGCTCTGCTGAGAGCGTCTGCCACTACTAAGTACTTTCCCAGAGTAAACTCGAATGTCATGTGGTACTTCTGTAGACGTAACATAAGACGCTGGATGCGTGGCGGTGCATCCCCAAGTGGCTTTCTGGAAATGGCAATAAGCGGCTTGTGATCAGTCTCTAGTATTATTTCCCTGCCATAGATATATCGTGGAAATTTTCACATCCGAAAACTGCGCCTAATGTCTCTTTCTCGATTTGCGCATAGTTGCGCTCTGCAGGTGACATTTTTCGGGATGCGTAAGCAACAGGAGACCATTGTGTGCCGTGTAGTTGGAGCAGCACCGCTCCGAGACCCTCTTTGGATACATCAGTTGAGACTTTGACCGGTTTGTCAACATCATAGTATTTTAACACCGGCTCTTTGATCAGGTTGGCCTTTAACACCTCCCACTCGTTTGTATGTTCGTGCTCCCACTGCCATTCATTTTGCTTTTCCAGTAGACTACGGAGGGCCTTTGTGTTAGCAGACATATTTGGTATAAACTTCCCCATGTAGTTGACTAGCCCTAACGCTCTTTGCAGGTCTGTTTTGTCTTTTGGCGCTGGTATCTCTAATATCGCCCTTATCTTTTCTGGATCAGGCTCTATCCCTTCTGCGGACACCTTTTCACCTAGGTAAGTAACCTCTGTCATCCCAAACTCACATTTCGACTTGTGTAGTTTAAGCCCTGATCTACGTGCTTGTTCTAGCACCCCATGTAATCTCTCGTCATGTTCTTCTTTTGTTTTGCCCCAGACCACTATGTCATCAATAAACACACCCACACCCTCCATACCATCAAACAGCTGCTGCACTGTTTTGTGGAACACCTCTGGAGCTGAGCATATCCCAAACGGTAAGCGAAGAAAGCAGTGCCTTCCAAAAGGCGTGTTAAAGGTACACAGTTTGGAGCTGTCTTCGTCTAGAACGATCTGGTAGAACCCTGATGATGCGTCTAACTTGGAGAAGAAGTGCGCGCCTGCCATAGCACTAGTGATGTCTGAGTTAGTTGGTAGTTTGTAGTGTTCTCTTTTGATCCACTTGTTCAGGTCTTTTGGGTCTATACAGAGCCTTAAGTCACCATTCTTTTTCTCAGCTATTACCAGAGAACTGACCCACTCAGTTGGTTCCACTATTTTCCTCACTATGCCCTTCTCTATAAGGGATTGCAGTTCTGCTTTCAGCCTAGCTTTAAGGGTCACCGGCACCTTCCTTGCCGCGTGGACGACCGGTTCTGCATTTGCTTTTAACTGGATTCTGTACTGCCCAGGTAGGCATCCTATACCACTGAATACGTCCCTGTATTGCTCTCTTATCTCCTCTGTGGCAGCTACAGTCTCATGCTGTTTGTCAGCTGCACCACTAGATGTCACTACAGACCTGTCAATTACATGCACTCTTTTGATAAGACCCAATCTATCACAGGATTTCAGACGTAGTATGGGCTATCCTATCGCCCTCAACACCACAAACATAGCATTAACAGAGAGCCCATCCCTTGACAGTGTGACTCTACATACTCCTTTTGTAGGAATCGGTTCATCATTGTACGTTCTCAGATTTACCTTTTTCACATGCAGTTTTGGCTTCTTGTACAGTTTATTAAAGTCTTTCATCGTCAGTATGTTCACCTGAGCCCCTGTGTCTAATTTCAGAGGAATTGTCGTTCCGTTGATTTCCAGATTGGCTATCCACTCATCCTTTTTGTCCTCCTCGCTCTCCCACAAACAACTTTTCGTCGTCCTCTTCTGTGTCGGTCGTGTCGGTGTCGCTGCCTTGCACCACTTGCACCGTCTTCTTTGACAGGCAGCACCGGGCGTAGTGATTCTTCTTTCCGCATTTGCGACAGTCCACACTGTAAGCGGGGCAGTTATTCGGAGCGTGTTTGCCCCCACATCTGTCACAGTCCGTGTCCTTTGTGGACTTGGGCGCGCGGGACTTTCCTTTGCTGTTCCTCTTGCTAGCGGCCCTCTCATGTACCGCATCCACCGCTGCTGCTGCTGCTGCAGCTTCGGGTTCGAATGATTTGAGCTGCATCTTGGTGCTCTCTGACGCCTGGCAGATCTATTCTGCCTTCTCCAGGCTCAGATCGGACTCTTTGAGTAGTTGCATTCTCACTTTCTTGTCGAAAACGCCGATAACTATCTGAACCCGTATTAACGAGTCACACAATGTGCCAAAGTTGCACGACTGGCTTTTCAAACGCAAGTCCATGACAAACTGTTCAATGGGTTCTGACTCGGCTTGTACTCTGTTGCGAAAAACATACCGTTCATACGTGTATGTCTCGTTCTTTTTTGGCGTGCAATATTCTTCAAACTTTGCTAGCACTGCATCCTACTTTTGGTCGTCGCCCTCCTCAGGAAACTGAAACGTGTTGAAAACGTCCCTCGCGGCTCTGCCTGCCACTGTGAGAAGCAATGCTAGCTTCCAACGTTCGTGTCTCGCATCTTCCAGACCGATTGCACACACGTACAACTCAAAACTCTGCTTAAAAGCTTTCCAATTCTCGTGGACATTTCCACTTAACTTCAACTCCTCTGGCGATCGAATGTTGTTCATCTTTGTAGGCTAGTTTGACCTCACTCTGGTACCATGTATCATTGAGCACGCATACACTTGGTCGCCATTTCTATAACTGCACTTTATTTGCAGGTCTCTGCACATACATACAGGCAGTAGCTGTATAGCGCCCCTACAGGCCACTATCGGTAAACCGTCTACTTGGGACTTGACTACACAACCAGAACTGCAGACCAGGATGTTGATACAGAAGTGCAGGCCTACCGGACTGCTGACACCGTGCGGCAGATGAGCCCATACTGGCTGAGGCGCTCGAACAGCTGCCGGAGGTGGACCAGGTGCTCCACCGCGGATGTACTGGCCATAAGAATGTCGTCTACATAAACAAACAGGAACGGCATATCCCACAGCACAGAGTCCATGAGCCGCTGAGACTCCTGTCTGATATCATCTCTCAACCTGTCCATCACCATTGCAAACAAGAAAGGGCTCAGAGCTGATCCTTCATGTAATCCCACCTCCCCCTTGCACCCATGTGCGATTCCAACCGCACACCTCATCACTGTCACACTTCCCTCATACATATCCTGTACCACTCCTGCATACTTCTCTGCCACTCCTGACTTATTGATATAATACCACAGCTCCTCTCTCGGCACCCTGTCATATGCTTTCTCTAAATCCACAAATACACAATATGACTCCTTCTGGCCTGCTCTATACTTCTCGATCAACATTCTCAAAGCAAACATCACATCTGTGGTGCTCTTTCGTGGCATGAAACCATACTGCTGCTCGCTGATCATCACCTCGCCTCTTAACCTAGCTTCTATTCCTCTTTCCCATATCTTCATGCTATGGCTGAACAACTTTATACCTCTGCAGTTGCTACAGTTCTGCACATCGCCCTTGTTCTTGAAAATCGGTACCAGTATGCTTCTTCTTCACTCCTTAGGCATCCTCTCACTTTCCCAGATTGTCTTAAACAATCTAGTTAAAACCCCCACTGCCATCTCCCCTAAACACCTCCATGCCTCCACAGGTATATCATCAGGATCAACTGCCTTTCCACTCTTCATCCTCTTCATAGCTGCCCTCACTTCCTCCTTGCTAATCCACTGCACTTCCTGATTCACTATCCCCACATCATCCAACCTTCTCTCGCTCTCATTTTCTTCATTCGTCAGCCCCTCAAAGTACTCCTTCCTCCTTCTCAGCACACTCTTCTTGCTTGTCAGTACATTTCTATTACTTCTATAAGATGTGCAACAAGTTAGGGTGATCCTTCCTCGATCGCCCTAACTTGTTGCACATCGTTTGCAGCTTGGTCCCTCTGTCTAGCCTATCGGTACAAGTCCTTTTCTCCTTCCTTAGTGTCTAACCTTTCATTCAACTCACCGTACGCCTTTTCCTTTGCCTTTGCCACCTCTCTCTTTGATTTACACTGTGTCTCCTTGTACTCCTGTCTACTTTCTTCATATCTCTGACTATCCCACTTCTTTTTTTGCCAACCTCTTCCTCTGTATAATTGGCTGTACTTCCTCATTCCACCACCAAGTCTCCTTGTCTTCCTTCCTCTGTCCTGATGACACAACAAGTACCTTCCTAGCTGTCTCCCTCACTATTCCTGCAGTGGTTGCCCAGCCATCCGGTAACTCTTCACTACTACCCAGTGCCTGTCTTAACTCCTTCCTGAACTCCACACAACAGTCTTCCTTCTTCAACTTCCACCATTTGATCTTCGGCTCTGCCTTCATTTGCTTCCTCTTCTTGGTCTCCAAAGTCATACTACAGTCCACCATCCGATGTTGCCTAGCTACGTTCTCCTGTCACCACCTTGCAGTCTCCAATCCCTTTTAGATCATGCCTTCTACATAAGATATAGTCCACCTGTGTGCCCTTTCCACCACTCTTGTATGGCACCCTGTCTTCCTCCCTCTTCTTGAAATATGTATTCACCACAGCCATTTCCATCCTTTTCACAAAATCCACCACCATCTGTCCTTCCACATTTCTCTCCTTGACACCATGCCTGCCCATCACCTCCTCATCACCTCTGTTCCCTTCACCAAGATGTCCATTGAAGTCTGCTCCAATCAAAACTGTCTCCTCCTTGGGTACCCTCTCCACCACGTCATTCAACTCACTCCAGAATTCTTCTTTCTCTTCCATCTCACACCCAAATTGTGGGGCATATGCGCTGATAACATTCAGCAATACACCTTCGATTTCCAGCTTCATACTCATCACTCTGTCTGACACTCTCTTCACCTCCAACACACTCTTGACATACTCTTACTTCAGAATTATCCCTACACAATTTCTCCTCCCATTCGCACCATGGTAGAAGAGTTTGAATCCACCTCCGATACTCCTGGCCTTACTCCCCTTCCACCTGGTCTCTTGCACACACAGTATGCCTACCTTTCTTCTTTCCATCCTATCAGGCAGCTCTCTCCCTTTACCAGTCATAGTGCCAAAATTCAAAGTTCCGACTCTCACCTCCATACTCCTACCCTTCCTCCTCTCTCGCTGCATTTGGACATGCCTCCCCCTTCTCCTTCTCCTTCGCCCAACAGTAGCATAGTTTCCACTGGCACCCTGCTGGTTAACAGTACTGGTGGCGGTCTTTGGTAACCCGGGCCTCGACCGATCCAGTATGGAAATCTTATGTATGATCTGCATATTTGATTTGGCAGTTATTTTACGCCAGATGCCTGTCCTGACGCAACCCTCCCTATTTATACGGGCTTGGGACTGGCACTAAGAAAGCACTGGCTTGTGCATCCTCAGTGGCTGGGTTATTAATGCATTAATTAATTAATATTCCTGTATCTGAGTTGATATTCCGCTCCTCATTCGTTGAGCATCATTGACGGTTTCGGGAAAAAAAACCCGCTGTATATACACTACCGTTCAAAAGTTTGGGATCACCCAAACAATTTTGTGTTTTCCATGAAAAGTCACACTTATTCACCACCATATGTTGTGAAATGAATAGAAAATAGAGTCAAGACATTGAGAAGGTTAGAAATAATGATTTGTATTTGAAATAAGATTTTTTTTACATCAAACTTTGCTTTCGTCAAAGAATCCTCCATTTGCAGCAATTACAGCATTGCAGACCTTTGGCATTCTAGCTGTTAATTTTTTGAGGTAATCTGGAGAAATTGCACCCCACGCTTCCAGAAGCAGCTCCCACAAGTTGGATTGGTTGGATGGGCACTTCTTGCGTACCATACGGTCAAGCTGCTCCCACAACAGCTCAATGGGGTTCAGATCTGGTGACTGCGCTGGCCACTCCATTACCGATAGAATACCAGCTGCCTGCTTCTGCTCTAAATAGTTCTTGCACAATTTGGAGGTGTGTTTAGGGTCATTGTCCTGTTGTAGGATGAAATTGGCTCCAATCAAGCGCTGTCCACTGGGTATGGCATGGCGTTGCAAAATGGAGTGATAGCCTTCCTTATTCAGAATCCCTTTTACCCTGTACAAATCTCCCACCTTACCAGCACCAAAGCAACCCCAGACCATCACATTACCTCCACCATGCTTAACAGATGGCGTCAGGCATTCTTCCAGCATCTTTTCATTTGTTCTGCGTCTCACAAACGTTCTTCTTTGTGATCCAAACACCTCAAACTTGGATTCATCCGTCCACAACACTTTTTTCCAGTCTTCCTCTGTCCAATGTCTGTGTTCTTTTGCCCATCTTAATCTTTTTCTTTTATTGGTCAGTCTCAGATATGGCTTTTTCTTTGCCACTCTGCCCTGAAGCCCAGAATCCCGCAGCCGCCTCTTCACTGTAGATGTTGACACTGGTGTTTTGCGGGTACTATTTAATGAAGATGCCAGTTGGGGACCTGTGAGGCGTCTGTTTCTCAAACTAGAGACTCTAATGTACTTATCTTCTTGCTCAGTTGTGCAACGCGGCCTCCCACTTCTTTTTCTACTCTGGTTAGAGCCTGTTTGTGCTGTCCTCTGAAGGGAGTAGTACACACCGGTGTAGGAAATCTTCAATTTCTTAGCAATTTCTCGCATGGAATAGCCTTCATTTCTATGAACAAGAATAGACTGTCGAGTTTCAGATGAAAGTTCTCTTTTTCTGGCCATTTTGAGCGTTTAATTGACCCCACAAATGTGATGCTCCAGAAACTCAATCTGCTCAAAGGAAGGTCAGTTTTGTAGCTTCTGTAACGAGCTAAACTGTTTTCAGATGTGTGAACATGATTGCACAAGGGTTTTCTAATCATCAATTAGCCTTCTGAGCCAATGAGCAAACACATTGTACCATTAGAACACTGGAGTGATAGTTGCTTGAAATGGGCCTCTATACACCTATGTAGATATTGCACCAAAAACCAGACATTTGCAGCTAGAATAGTCATTTACCACATTAGCAATGTATAGAGTGTATTTCTTTAAAGTTAAGACTAGTTTAAAGTTATCTTCATTGAAAAGTACAGTGCTTTTCCTTCAAAAATATGGACATTTCAATGTGATCCCAAACTTTTGAACGGTAGTGTATATATATTCGTTCATCTTCAGCCACTTCTCCGGGGTCGGGTCGCGATGTCAGCAAGATAAGTAGGGCACTCCAGACGTCCCTCTCCCCAGCAACGCCCTCCAGCTCCTCCTGGGGGATCCCAAGATGATCCCAGGCCAGATTGGACATGTAGTCCTTCCAGCAAGTTCTGGGTCTACCCCGGGGTCTTCTCCCAGTTGGCCGTGCCCGATAAACCTCCAAAGGAAGGCGCCCAGGAGGCATCCTAATCAGATGCGCAAACCACCCAACTGGCTCTTATCGATGTGAAGGAGCAGTGGCTCTACTCCGAGCTCCCTCCGGATGTCCGAGCTCCTCACTCTATCTCTAAGGCTGAGCCCAGACACCCTACGGAGGAAACTCATTTCAGCCACTTACATCCATGATGTCACTCTTTCGGTCACTACCCAAAGCTCATGACCATAGGTGAGGGTTGGAACGAAGATTGACTGGTAAATTGAGAGTTTTGCCTTCCGGCTCAGCTCCCTCTTCACCACAACGGTCGAGTACAACGTCCGCATTACTACTGATGCCGCACCAATCCGCCTGTCAATCTCCCACTCCATCCTACCCTCACTCGTGAACAAGACCCCGAGATACCTGAACTCCGTCACTTGAGGCAACAACTCATCCCCAACCCAGAGGGAACAATCTACCATTTTCCGATAGAGAACCAGCACTTGGACGTGCTGACTCTCATCCCGGCCATTTCACACTCAGCTGCAAACTGCCCCAGTGCGCGCTGGAGGTCACGTTCTGATGAAGCCAACAAAACCACATCATCTGCGAAGAGCAGAGATGCAATTCTGAGGTTCCCAAAATGGACACACTCCTCGCCTTGGCTGCGCCTTGAAATCCTGTCCATGGATATCACAAATAGGATTGGAGACAAGGGACAACCTTGGCGGAGTCCAACACCCACCGAAAACGTGTGTGACTTTGTGCCCAGAATGTGGACACAGCTCTCACTTTGGTTATACAAGGACCGAATGTTTTGTAGCAACTGCCCCGGTACCTCATACTCCCGCAGTACCCTCCACGGAGTGCTCCGGGTACACGGTCGTAAGCCTTCTCCAAGTCCACAAAACACAAGTAGATTGGCTGGTCCAACCCCCAGCCCTTCCGCGTTGATTTGTTGTTCCATGGCCAGGACGGAATCCGCATTGTTCCTCCTGGATCTGAGGTTCAGACTCTACCTCCTCCACTGAGGACATGTTAGTCAGGTTCAGGAACACCTCAGTGTTCTTTCTACTGCTCGACATCATCCCCAGTCCGGGTCAACCATTCCCCTCCCCCGGCTGAACACAGCCTGAGTCAAGCCCTGTTTCCCTTTCCTGAGTCACCATTTGGTTTGCCAGAACTTCCTTGATGCCAACCGGAAGTCCTCCTCTATAGCCTTGCCAAATTCCTCTGACACTCGTGTTTTTGATTCCGAGACCGTCAAAGCTGCAGCACTTCTGGCCTCCTGGTACCTGTCTGCTGCTTCAGGAGACCCCTGGGCCAACCAAGCCTGAAAGGCCTCCTTCTTCAGCCTGACAGCTTCCTTCACCACCGTTGTACACCAGCGGGTTTTTAGGTTGCCACTTCGATGCACTGATGATGACCTTATGACCACAGCTCCTGCCTGCCGTATCTGCAATAGAGGCTTTGAACATGGCCCACTCAGACTCCATGTCCCCAGCCTCCCTCAGGATACACGAGAACTTCTTCCGGAGGTGGGAGTTGAAGACCTCATGGACAGGGGCTTCTGCCAGACGTTCCCAGTTCACCCTCACTACACGTTTGAGTTTCCCAGGTCTGTCCGGCAGCCTTCCCCACCATCTGATCCAACTCATCACCAGGTGGTGATCAGTTGACAGCTCTGCTCCTCTCTTCAACCGATTGTCCACAACATACAGCCGCAGATCTGATGATACGACCACAAAGTCTATCATCAATCTTTGGCCTAAGGTGTTCTGGTACCAAGTACACTTATGAACTACCTTATGTTCAAACATGGTGTTTGTTATGGCGAATCCGTGACTCGCACAGAAGTCCAGTAACAAGGCACCACTCTGGTTCAGATCGGGGAGGCCGTTCCTCCCAGTCACACCCCTCCACGTTTCTCCATCGTTGCCCACGTGAGCGTTGAATTCCCCAGCAGAACTATATAGCCCCAAGGCGGAGCCCTATCCAGGACAACACCCAGAGACTCCAAGAAGGCCGGATACTCCAAACTGCTATTCTGTGCATAAGAACACACAACAGACAGAGCCTTACCCCCAGCAACTCGCAGTTGTATAGAGGCAACCCTCTCATTCCCCGGGGAGAACTCCAACACAGTGGTGCTCAACTGGGGACTTGTGAGTATCCCCACACCCGCCTGGCAACTGATGAGTGTGTGATGCACGAAACAGGCTTGTAGTGCTATGAATTTAAGTTATTTTTCCTACATCTATGTTAGTATTCCGCTCCTCATTTGTTAACACTTTTATGATAAAAGTGCTCAACAAATTTAACCTGTGCAATCTATGTCTAACTGAAAAAAATGTTTTATCATTTGCAAACCAGAAATGTTCACATTGAATAACAGGAATGAATTGGCCAGCAGTTGCAGACATAGATATAAGCACATATTTTGTAATTACAAAATAAATCATGCCAATAGGTTTTAGAATTTTAGAATGTCGCACCTCTCCCTCTCTCCCCCATTGGACGTTTTGCGCATGCACACACACACACACACACACACACACACACACACACACACACACACACACCCATATATATATATATGTATATATATATATATTTGACAGATGATGATTTGCTTATGGCATGAAACAGGCTTGTACTGTCTCATAAAGAATTTACTTGACTAGCTGGATTATTTTGCTCCTTATTTGTTGAGCATTTTCCCTACTGTTGAGTGTTTCTTTTAACAAAGTTTTATATACACTCACCAGCCACTTTATTAGGCATACCTGTCCAACTGCTCGTTAACGCAAATTTCTAATCAGCCAATCACATGGCAGCAACTCAATGCATTTAGGCATGTAGACATGGTCAAGACGATCTGCTGCAGTTCAAACCGAGCATCAGAATGGGGAAGAAAGGTGATTTAAGTGACTTTGAACGTGGCATGGTTGTTGGTGCCAGACGGGCTGGTCTGAGTATTTCAGAAACTGCTGATCTACTGGGATTTTCACGCACAACCATCTCTAGGGTTTACAGAGAATGGTCCGAAAAAGAGAAAATATCCAGTGAGCGGCAGTTCTGTGGGCGAAAATGCCTTGTTGATGCCAGAGGTCAGAGGAGAATGGCCAGACTGGTTCGAGCTGATAGAAAGGCAACAGTAACTCAAATAACCACTCATTACAACCGAGGTATGCAGAACAGCATCTCTGAACGCACAACACGTCAAACCTTGAGGCAGATGGGCTACAGCAGCAGAAGACCACACCGGGTGCCACTCCTGTCAGCTAAGAACAGGAAACTGAGGCTCCAATTCGCACAGGCTCACCAAAATTGGACAATAGAAGATTGGAAAAACGTTGCCTGGTCTGATGAGTCTCGATTTCTGCTGCGACATTTGGATGGTAGGGTCAGAATTTGGCGTCAACAACATGAAAGCATGGATCCATCCTGCCTTGTATCAATGGATCAGGCTGGTGGTGGTGGTGTAATGGTGTGGGGGATATTTTCTTGGCACACTTTGGGCCCCTTAGTACCAATTGAGCATCGTGTCAACGCCACAGCCTACCTGAGTATTGTTGCTGACCATGTCCATCCCTTTATGACCACAGTGTTCCCATCTCCTGATGGCTACTTCCAGCAGGCTAACGCGCCTTGTCATAAAGCTCGAATCATCTCAGACTGGTTTCTTGAACATGACAATGAGTTCACTGTACTCAGATGGCCTCCACAGTCACCAGATCTCAATCCAATAGAGCACCTTTGGGATGTGGTGGACCGGGAGATTCGCATCATGGATGTGCAGCCGACAAATCTGCAGCAACTGCGTGATGCTATCATGTCAATATGGACCAAACTCTCTGAGGAATGTTTCAAGTACCTTGTTGAATCTATGCCACGAAGGATTAAGGCAGTTCTGAAGGCAAAAGGGGGTCCCGGTACTAGCAAGGTGTACCTAATAAAGTGGCCAGTGAGTGTATATCCATCCATTATCCAAACCGCTTATCTTGCTGTCAGGGTGGTGGGGATGCTGGAGCCTATCACAGCAGTCACTGGGCAGACGCCCTGGACAGACCGCCGAGCCATATATATATATATATATATATATATATATATATATATATATATATATATATATATATATATATATATATATATATATATATATATGTGTGTGTGTGTGTGTGTGTGTGTGTGTGTATACATACATACATACATACACACACACACACACACACACACATACACACACACACATACATACATACACACACACATACACACATACATATGTATATGTATATTTATGTATGTATGTATATGTGTATATGTATGTATATGTGTATATGTATATATATGTATATGTATAAGTATATATATTCTGTAGCTATTTTATTTTATTTTATCTTTTGTGGGGTTTTTTCTATTGATTTGTACTTGTTTCTTTGAGTGTTGATATGAATCGTCACTGTGTATTTACTGTTCCTATGCAATGGCTGGATAACCTGCTGCTGTAACACAAAAATCCCCCAATTTGGGATCAATAAAGTACATTTATCTATCTAGCTATCTATATGTCCTATAGGGCTAGCTGGATTGAGTTTAGCCAGTGGGTTAGGGATAGGGTCTTGTCTTTTTCATCTTTATTTTATGTAAGCATTAAATGTAATGTGCTTAATGAAGGGAACATACCAATAAAGCTGCTGAAGGTAATGTTGATTTTATAAGACAGACTGTTACCCGGTGGAAATTTCACTTGGCATTCAGTAAAGGGAACAGCAAAAGAGACTAATTGTTGTCACTGCTCAGGTGTTAACATGGTGTGCCAACCACATGTATTTTAGACAAGTCACTACGTTAAATAAATGCATTTATTCAGCCATTTAGCCTTTTTTTCATGTTGGTATGTTTTTCAGTATATCTGTGAATGTTCTCCTTCATCCAGGTCATGGTTATCTTATCCAAAGGAATTGAATCGAGTGCAACTGGACTTGGTATATATCCGTGAAGACGTTTCGTCTCTCATCCAAGAGGCTTCCTCAGTTCGTGCCTTTCTGACTAGACCAAGCAAGTCTGACTGGCTGCTGATGAGACTCAGAATCAGTTTTACAGTATGTAAGGATAGGTGGCTTCAGAGATGTCTTAGGAAGACAACTGGGCAGGAGAGCCTGCTAGGATCAAGCACAGTAAGTCCAATAAAAAAGGGATGGAAAATAGAAGTTTAACTGGTACAATGTATGTCCCTCTGTAACTGCTGTAAGACATGTTTAACTGGTACAATGTATGTCCCTCTGTAACTTCTGTAAGACATGTTTAACTGGTACAATGTATGTCCCTCTGTAACTTCTGTAAGACATGTTTAACTGTGTACAATCTATGTCCCTCTGTAACTCTGTAAGAAATAGTATTTAACTGGTACAATGTATGTCCCTCTGTAACTTCTGTAAGACATGTTTAACTGTGTACAATCTATGTCCCTCTGTAACTCTGTAAGAAATAGTATTTAACTGGTACAATCTATGTCCCTCTGTAACTTCTGTAAGACATGTTTAACTGGTACAATGTATGTCCCTCTGTAACTTCTGTAAGACATGTTTAACTGGTACAATGTATGTCCCTCTGTAACTTCTGTAAGACATGTTTAACTGTGTACAATCTATGTCCCTCTGTAACTCTGTAAGAAATAGTATTTAACTGGTACAATGTATGTCCCTCTGTAACTTCTGTAAGACATCTTTAACTGTGTACAATCTATGTCCCTCTGTAACTCTGTAAGAAATACTATTTAACTGGTACAATCTATGTCCCTCTGTAACTTCTGTAAGACATGTTTAACTGGTACAATCTATGTCCCTCTGTAACTCTGTAAGAAATAGTATTTAACTGGTATAATCTATGTCCCTTTGTAACTTCTGTAAGACATGTTTAACTGGTACAATGTATGTCCCTCTATAACTTCTGTAAGACATGTTTAACTGTGTATATGTCCCTCTGTAACTGTAAGAAATAGTATTTAACTGGTACAATCTATGTCCCTTTGTAACTTCTGTAAGACATGTTTAACTGGTACAATGTATGTCCCTCTGTAACTTCTGTAAGAAATGTTTAATTGGGTACAATGTATGTCCCTCTGTAACTTCTGTAAGATATGTTTAACTGGATACAATGTATGTCCCTCTGTAACTTCTGTAGGACATGTTTAAGTGGTACAATGTATGTCCCTCTGTAACTTCTGTAAGACATGTTTAACTGTGTACAATCTATGTCCCTCTGTAACTCTGTAAGAAATAGTATTTAACTGGTACCATCTATGTCCCTTTGTAACTTCTGTAAGAAATGTTTAATTGGGTACAATGTATGTCCCTCTGTAACTTCTGTAGGACATGTTTAAGTGGTACAATGTATGTCCCTCTGTAACTTCTGTAAGACATGTTTAACTGTGTGCAATCTATGTCCCTCTATAACTCTGTAAGAAATAGTATTTAACTGGTACCATCTATGTCCCTTTGTAACTTCTGTAAGAAATTTTTAATTGGGTACAATGTATGTCCCTCTGTAACTTCTGTAGGACATGTTTAACTGGGTACAATGTATGTCCCTCTGTAACTTCTGTAAGACATGTTTAACTGGGTACAATGTATGTCCCTCTGTAACTTCTGTAAGACATGTTTAACTGGGTACAATCTATGTCCCTCTGTAACTTCTGTAGGACATGTTTAATTTGGTACAATGTATGTCCCTCTGTAACTTCTGTAAGACATGTTTAACTGGTACAATCTATGTCCCTCTGTCCCTCTATAACTTCTGTAAGACATGTTTAACTGGTACAATCTATTTCCCTCTTTAACTGCTGTAAGAAATGTTTACCTGGGTACAATGTATGGACCAACTTAAATGAAACTTCTTCGACCTTATCTGTCAGAAGGAACTTAAGTGATAAGGACCAACAGTCAATATTACTAACAAAGTGTCATGGCTGCCTGTCCAGGGTAGACCTATTTCTAGATATCATATGCCCTGTCTAGTTTTATAGGTCTTTGGCCTGTCTGCTCATGTAGCTATTTCCCTGTCTAGTTGTAGGTTTATGGCCTGCCTGCCATGGGTGTCTACCTATCTAGGTTAATAGCTCTATGGGCCTGCCGGCCTGGCCAGTCTAGGTGTGTTGTCATTGTTGCTAATTCTCTCTCTCTCTCCCTGAGGTGGCCAATTGGGGAGAGAGGAGCCTGATGAGGCACACCTGGGCTGGCTGGGCTGGCAGGAGTATAAAAGGACCTTCAGAAGATGCCTCCAACCCTTCTCTCCAGACCACCATTTTTGTTCTCCTTTGTTGTTTGATTTCACACTCACATACATGCATGCACTACACTTCACACACGTCCAATCACACGCTGACACCACTGATATACTGATTGACACACCTCATCCTTCTTTCATTGTTTGTTGCACATTCTTTAGTTGATTTTTGTTAGTTCTATAAATATTTTTATTACATTTTGATCCTGCCTGGTCCTTCCCCCATCTTTTTGGTTTATGCCGATAGAGCCAGGGGCATGACAAAAGTTACTCCAATAAAATGTTACTGGAGGAATAGAAACGACGTTAGCTTGAAACAAAGCTCTTATTCTGGAATTCATACCTCCATGTTAAGAAAGACAATCTTTTCCCAGTGGAGATTGAGTTGGTTTGGAGGGTGACATTGACAGGGGCAGAGAGTGGTCAACATTCCTAAATAACATGTATATACCCGATGGGATAGTGTCGAAAACTATAGAAAAGTCTTTTGGGGTGATTAGTATATTATACCTGGCGAGAAATTTTGAGTCCCTGTACAACAGCCCTTCTTTATTAAACAATCGACTCACTAGTATAATGCCATTGTTAAACCACGTATCATAAAATCATGACTTGTTCTTATATGCAATACCACAGTTGTTCCAAATATAATATATCTGCGGTGAGAAGTTGTGCCCAAGCCAAAATAACCTGTTTGTGAAAATTGGGACGTTTGAGTGGGATTTTTAAAAAAATACTATCGTTACAAAGCAGAATGAATTGTATACCACCTAAATGTGAAAATACGTGATGAGAGATGAAATTCCAAATAGAAGTAAGGTTTATTTAGATATTGTTTGATCCAGTTTATTTTGAATGTGCTGAAGTCGATAAAATGTAGGCCACCACTGTTGTATGTATTTAGAACAACAGATTTTCACATACAGCGGCTTTTGTTTTTCCATATGAAATTGCCAAGCATCCTGTCGATAGATTTACACACCGCACCATCAACATAGCATCATGATTGAGCAGCAGCAGCAAGGTCCTCCTCATCAATGGAACATGAATAGAGATTCTTTTCCGGTGGCAATACATCCACCAGAAGGCACAGTTTTAGCAATACCACCATGAGAGGCCCAGCTTTATCAATACAACTGCAGTATACATTACAGACTTTGTAGGGATAGCTGAAAGAGTAGATTATTACAGGGATTTATTTAGGAATGAACAGATTGATGAAGACAGCATAGGACAAGTGTTAGATAAGGTGAAGGCCAGAGTAAGTGATGATGATAGAGAGATGTGTGAGGGAGACATAGGGACAGGAGAAAGAGAGGCAGCAATAGCAGGGTTATCCAATGAGAACATGTGAATGAGAACATGTGAATGAGAACATTCACAGATAAATAGCAGGGTTAGGTAAGAACAAGAGTCCAGGGATAGATGGGTTAACTGGTGAATTTTACATAGAGTTTAGAGAAGAATTAGTGCCAGTGTTACATATAGATAATTTAGGTGGATAAAAGAAAAGAATGAGATGCCAGGTAATATGTCAACAGGGTTAATCAGCATCATTTACAAGAAAGGGAGTAGGAATGCCTTAGAAAACTATAGGCCACTTAGCATGTTAAATAATGGCTATAAAATATTAGTAAGAGTGTTAACCAACAGAATCAAATCAGTTGTAGGAACAGTAATAGGAACATACCAGGTAGGTGTTAAAGTGTGTTGTTTCCTTCTACTAATAAGACTTTACAACTCGTTTCAACCCCACTGGGCTATAAACTTTAATAATAACTTTGGCACGTAAGGTTATACATCATGCTCAGTCCGTTATTCAAGGTGCAACAACATAAACGACCTCTGTGGAAACAAGGAACTAAACAATGGTTCCTAACAATAGTTCCTATTGTTACATCCCTTCTCTTTTCAGAGTTTCTCCTTTTTTAGAACCTTTAATACATTTTTTTTAATTGTCTATCGCTGTAAACAATAAAATATAAACAAAACTCTTTGCTACTAACAGTGCTGGAATCTCAACATTCAAAATTTTTTTCATATTAACAATGACATATATTTATCAGCTACTTATAGCTACTAATGAAAATGATCATTATCAACTACTGTGTATCAAAGTGCTATGGCTTCTCTTCACAGTTTAACATAACCAATGTTTAAATGAATACCTGAACTTGCAGATAACCAGGTGAACAAGAACATACACTACCGTTCAAAAGTTTGGGATCACCCAAACAATTTCGTGTTTTCCATGAAAAGTCACACTTATTCACCACCATATGTTGTGAAATGAATAGAAAATAGAGTCAAGACATTGACAAGGTTAGAAATAATGATTTTTATTTGAAATAAGATTTTTTTTACATCAAACTTTGCTTTCGTTAAAGAATCCTCCATTTGCAGCAATTACAGCATTGCAGACCTTTGGCATTCTAGCTGTTAATTTGTTGAGGTAATCTGGAGAAATTGCACCCCACGCTTCCAGAAGCAGCTCCCACAAGTTGGATTGGTTGGATGGGCACTTCTTTGAGCAGATTGAGTTTCTGGAACATCACATTTGTGGGGTCAATTAAACGCTCAAAATGGCCAGAAAAAGAGAACTTTCATCTGAAACTCGACAGTCTATTCTTGTTCTTAGAAATGAAGGCTATTCCATGCGAGAAATTGCTAAGAAATTGAAGATTTCCTACACCGGTGTGTACTACTCCCTTCAGAGGACAGCACAAACAGGCTCTAACAGGTACTATTTAATGAAGATGCCAGTTGGGGACCTGTGAGGCGTCTGTTTCTCAAACTAGAGACTCTAATGTACTTATCTTCTTGCTCAGTTGTGCAACGCGGCCTCCCACTTCTTTTTCTACTCTGGTTAGAGCCTGTTTGTGCTGTCCTCTGAAGGGAGTAGTACACACCGGTGTAGGAAATCTTCAATTTCTTAGCAATTTCTCGCATGGAATAGCCTTCATTTCTAAGAACAAGAATAGACTGTCGAGTTTCAGATGAAAGTTCTCTTTTTCTGGCCATTTTGAGCGTTTAATTGACCCCACAAATGTGATGCTCCAGAAACTCAATCTGCTCAAAGAAGTGCCCATCCAACCAATCCAACTTGTGGGAGCTGCTTCTGGAAGCGTGGGGTGCAATTTCTCCAGATTACCTCAACAAATTAACAGCTAGAATGCCAAAGGTCTGCAATGCTGTAATTGCTGCAAATGGAGGATTCTTTGACGAAAGCAAAGTTTGATGTAAAAAAAATCTTATTTCAAATACAAATCATTATTTCTAACCTTGTCAATGTCTTGACTCTATTTTCTATTCATTTCACAACATATGGTGGTGAATAAGAGTGACTTTTCATGGAAAACACAAAATTGTTTGGGTGATCCCAAACTTTTGAACGGTAGTGTATGTACACAACATTTGTGATTCACTTTTTTTCTTTTTCATCCATGCCCCCCCCAAAGTCCATTAGTGCTACAGATCCATTCATCTGTGTGAGATCACAAAGTCTTTGTAACGCTGCGGCTGCACCACAGAGCGGCCCGATCTGGTGGTAACAGGGTTGGCCCTGTCACCAGTGTCCTTGGTTTTGTGTCCTGCTAAGACACTGCAAGAAGGAACACTCTCTGAATGTCCGGGTTCAACACTCTCTGGCTGACTGGGGCTGCTGATCTCCATGTCCATAGTGTCAGTGAAGATTGCTCCTGGTGCATGCCTGAGGTGTCAACGATTTCTCCTGATGACACCACCCGTGTGCAGCTGGACCTGATAGGATCTCCTGTCGACCGGCCTCAGCACCTTGCCCACTCTCCAGCCAGTGTGGGGTGCGAGAGGCTGAACTCTCACTCATTCACCTGGGGCAAGCATGTCCAAGTCTTTAGCCGACCTGTCGTAGTTTGCCCTCTGACGTTGTTGGTTATTTTGTAAATCCTGTTTCACCTGCACAACTTTCGGCTGTAACAGGCTTGCCGTGGTTGGCAGTAGTGTTTTGGTACGGCGACTGAGCAGCCGCTGTGCTGGTGTGGTATCAGTACCCTGTGATGGTGTGTTGCGGTGGTCCAGAAGGGCGAGATAAGGATCCCGTCCAGCAGCCTTGGCTTTGAGCGAGAGTCTTTTTGCTGTCTTAACGGCTGACTCAGCTTTGCCGTTGCTTTGCGGGTAACCAGGTGATGAGGTTTTATGTTGAAATCCCCACAGTCGACTGAACTTCTGGAATTCTTGTGACGAATACTGTGGGCCATTGTCTGAGATTACAATATCTGGGATACCTTGGCGGGCAAAATTAGCTTTCAGCTTCCGTATCACTGTGGTTGACTTGGTATCTGCCAGGTAATCTATTTCCCAAAAATTTGAGAAAAAATCAACAATTATGAGGTAGTCTTTGTTGTCAAACATGAACAGATCCGTGCCCACCTTTGCCCACGGCCTGCTTGGCACATCATGTAACATTAGTATTTCTTTTTGTTGCTTAATGTCCATTGATCTGCAGATGTCACACTTTGCTATATATGATTTTATTTGGTCGTTCATGCCCTGCCAATAGACACACTCCCTAGCCCTCCGTAGGCATCCTTCCACACCCAGATGTGATGCGTGTAGGCGGCAAGTGATGTCTTTCCTCAATGCATCAGGGATGACAGCGTGCTCACTCCTGAACACTATTCCATCTTGGTGGCTTAACTCCTCTTGGAATGAGAAGTAGGGCTTGATTTCCCTTGGTGTTTTTGACTTATCGTCAGGCCATCCTTGCTGCATCATTTTGATGAGAAGCTGCAGTGTTTCATCCTCTTTTGTGGCAGATCGTATATCATGTAGCCTGTCTGCTGCGATAGGTAAGTGTTGTGCCATGTTGACAGTCTCTAGCTCTGCATCCGGTGCACTCTCAGGAAGATAAGCTCTGCTCAGAGTGTCTGCTAGCAGCATGTCTCTACCTGGCACATATACTACATATAGATCATACTTTTGTATGCGCAGCATCATTCCCTGCAGCCTTTTGGGTGCACTCAGTAGAGGTTTTCTCACTATTGTTTCCAACGGCTTGTGATCACTTTGCACCGTCACTTTTCGGCCATATGCGTACTGGTGAAATCTTTCCATGCTAAAAACCATTGCTAAGAACTCCTTTTCTATTTGCGCATACCCACGCTCTGTTTGAGTGAGTGCTCTGCTTGCAAATGCTATTGGCTTACCCATCTGCATGAGCGCTGCGCCTAAGCTTGTGTCTGAAGCGTCACACCGCACTGTGAGTTCCTCATCTGGGTTGTAATATTTCAGTACTGGGGCCTTTGCTATAGTCTCTTTCAATTTGAGGAAAGCCTCCTCGTGCTGCGCTGTCCAGTTCCACTCCTTGTTTTTGTTTGTCAAATCTCTCAACACTATGCACTGGTCTGAGAGGTGGGGACAAAACTTGGCTAGATAATTTACCATACCTAGCAGCCTTTGCACTCCTTTCACATCCGTCGGTACTGGCATCTTCTCAACGGCACGCACTTTCTCTGGATCCGCCCTGAGTCCATCAGCCGTCAGGCGGTGTCCAATGTATGTGGTCTCCTTTTGTCTCAGCTTGAATTTGTCTTTGTTCAGCTTGATGTTCTTTTGTCTGCATCTTTCAAGAAACAGTCTCAGTTTTCCATCATGGTCACGCTCAGCTTCCTCCTGTGTTTCCCCTTGGCCTGTGATCAGTACATCGGCAGCTATAATGTACAAGCCCGGTACACCATCCAGCGCTTGTGTGAGCTTTCTCTGAAAGATTTCTGGGGCCGGACTTATCCCCATTGGCATCCTCAGCCACCTGTAACGTCCGAATGGAGTGGCAAATGTTGTTAGATAGCTGGACTCCTCCTCCAGCTGCACATGCCAGAATCCACTCTTGACATCACACACTGTGAACACTTTTGCTTTTGACAAGTCCGGTAAAATGTCCTCAATGGTTGGCAGTGGGAAGTGACTGCGCTTTAGAGCTTTGTTCTAAGGCTTGGGATTGATACACACTCTTGGCTTCCCACTTGGTTTCTGTACCACCACCATTGCACTGATCCAATCTGTACTGCATTCCACAGGTGTTATGATCCCTCTTTGCTGTAGGTCCTGTAGCTCGTCCTTCAGTGGTTTCATCATGGCGACTGGGACCCGCCTCTTTGGCAGCTGTACTGGTTTCACTGTGCTGTCCACCTCTATTTTGTATTTTCCCTCAAGGCAGCCATCGCCAGTGAACACATCCGCACACTCATCTTTAATTTGTCCCATTGTCCACTGTCCTGTTGTTGTTTCTGTTGTGACAATACTGTCTATTGTCATGATGTTTTCATATTGCACTTTTATCAATTTCATGGCCTCACTGGCTCTCCTACCCAGCAGAGGCACTGTACCGGCTGCATTCACCACCTGGAACTCTTAAGCGATATAGCTTGTTGTTTCTCGGGTTTCTTATTTTCACTTTAAATTTTCCCAGTGGTTTTAATTTGGTTTTATTGTACATTACTAGTACACTCTTCGTGTGTTCTAATTTGGCATCTGGATTCAACAGGTTAATCGGGATGATATTGCAACTGGCACCACAGTATATTTGGAATTTGACCGTGTCCTTGCCTAGAAGCATGCCAGCATAGAGAAGCTGAGTTTTCTTCATTTTCTCAGTTTCTTTTACATCCTCTACAGTCTCTGTATGCACATCTTTCCCTGTGTCAGTCTCTACTGCATCCACAGTTTTTGTCTCAGTTTCAGTGACACAGGTGATAATATCTTCATATTCATCACTCTCAGATTCAGTTGTTATTTTACTCACATATTTCTTTTTCCTTAGTTCCGGCTTTGCTCTGCATTTTGCTGCAAAGTGGTTCTCTCTTCCACACTTTGTGCACTTCTTCCCAAACGCTGGGCACTTTTGTTTACTTTTCTCATGCGTTTTTCCACAATATCTGCACTCCACAGTGTTGCTCATCTGTTTCCGATACTGTGCTCCTTGCACAGTATGTACCTCTTCCACCATCGATGCCGAGATGGTTTCACATTGTTCTTTGAGAGCTCAGCGGCTCTGCACAGCTGCAAACATGTGTCCAGTGTCAAGTCTTTCTCTTACGATTGTGTTGTTACCTCCACACACAATCCGATCCCGAATGAGCGAGTCTCTCACTGTCCCAAAGTTGCATGTTCTTGCCAACACTCTCAGTTTCATGACATAACGGCCTATATTTTCACTGGTGCCCTGGTTTCTTGTAAAAAAAACGATAGCGTTCCACAGTCTCGTTAACGCTGGGGTCGCAGTGATCGTCAACCTTCTTGATGACGTCATCTAACCTCCATACATCCTTCGGTGTGTCGCCCAGTAACGTGTCCATAAGTTCCCTGCCGCTCTCCCCGACAAGATAGCTGAGCAGTTTCACCATGTGTTTGTCATCGGCGTCAGCCATGGCTGAATCCACACACAGGGCGAACTCGTCCCTCCAGGCCTTCCATGTCTTCGAAAGGTTGCTTGAGTCCAGCCATACCAGCCATAACGTTTGCGGTGGTGTGAGCCCATCCAAGTCACACGGCAGTCTCACACTAGCAGCTAATGCTAACATGTACTGAACGTTGCTGAGCAACACTAACTGCTCTCGCGCTCCTAGAAAACTTTTCCGCACCAAACTTCAAACCGAATCGTCCGCCGCTGCCACCATGTTAAAGTGTGTTGTTTCCTTCTACTCACGAGACGTTACAACTCGTTTCAACCCCACTGGGCTATAAACTTTAATAATAACTTCGGCACGTAAGGTTATACATCACGCTCGGTCCGTTATTCCAGGTGCAACAACATAAACGACCTCTGTGGAAACAAGGAACTAAACAATGGTTCCTAACAATAGTTGCTATGGTTACAGTAGGGACATAGCAGACACAATAAGTCACATCAGAGGCACTACTGACTTTATGAAGGGAGAGAAAAGAGAGATAGTTATTAGTTTAGATTTGAATAAAGCATGTTATCGTTATCATTTATTCGAACGTTAAAAATTTTAAAATGTATCTACTCATATATTTTCGGAATATGTGTGTGTGTGTGTGTGTGTGTGTGTGTGTGTGTGGTGTTAGTGTGTGTGTGTGTGTGTGTGTGTGTGGTGTTAGTGTGTGTGTGTGTGTGTGTGTGTGTGTGTGTGTGTGTGTGTGTGTGTTAGTTAGTGTAGATAGCGGGACCGAAAACTAAAGCACTTATGATCCTAATTGTTCTTGGAGGTGGTAGGTATTGTCTCAGAGAGTACGGGAAAAACCCCAGACAATTAAAATTATGCATAATTAATTGTGCATAATTATGCAAAATATGCATGTTCTAAAAATGGCTAAAACCACTTTTCTCGGCATTTCCGATGATTCTGAGCATTTGGGGGGAGGGAGTTGGAGTGGGGGGGGTTTAGGGGCAGGGGGAAGGCGGTTAGCTGGCAGGATGAAGAGGAGGGAGATTTAGACGGGTGGATAACCAAACCGCTACATTGTAGCGGGGTTCTTCTAGTAATAAAATGAAACAAAAGAGAAAAAATCAAACCAAGCGAGCAATATCCTCATCAAACATTTGGTTTAAATGTCGGCGGTTGGAAAAGGAGGAGGCAGAAGTAAAAAACCTTTTCTAGTCCTACCCCCTTTTTCTATTTTAGCATTTCAACAGTGAACCGTGTGATTCAAATGAAAAGTCAGTCATCTCCCACCAGTGAGCATGGCGTCTATCCAGTAAACCACACAAAGATCCTTCATCCAACACAACAAGAACACAGCAGGTGCAGAGCAACACCAAAACAACTCAAGAACAACTCACACCAGATGTCCCGGCTCCATCCCATATCTGCTCAGCATATTGCTTAAAGAGTCTTTCACATTTGATTCTTGATTCACATGTGTTCATTTCATCACTGCAATTACTCCATATCTTGACACCTTTGGTGTGACACAATGATATTTTGCGTTTGTCCTTACTGGGTTTTGTTTAAACGTACTTATTCCTCTCAGGTCATAATTACTCTCCCTCAGCTGGAAAAGCCCCTGGATACTGCTGGGTACTTAATGATTTAACACTTTGGACATGATTTGAGCAGTTTTATAGTCCACCAGATCTTTGAATTTTAGTCTTTTTAGTTTGATAAAGAGTTGGTTTGTTGGTTCTCTGCAGTTGGCTCTGTTTACTATCCTTATGGCTCTTTTTTGAATAATGAAGATTGAATCGGTGTTGGTTTTTGTATGTCTTCCCCCACACTTCCACACAGTAGGTGATGTACGGAAGTGTGAGGGAACAGTACAAGGTGTAAAGTGAAGCTTGATTTAGAAGATCTTTGACTTTGAATAGTATTGCAATTGATTTGGATACTCTGGCCTTGGTATAATTTATATGTGGTTTCCAACATAATTTATTATCCACTATTACCCCAAGAAATTTAATTTCAGTCACTCTTTCTATTTCTACATTATTAATCATGAGTTTCTTGATTGAGTTAATTTTACGGTTACCAAAGATTATACATTTTGTTTTACTTAAATTCAATGTTAGTTTGTTAGCATCAAACCACGTCTTTAACTTCATCAGGTCCTTTTCCACTATATTCAGGAGTTGACCCAGATGATCCCCACAGCAAAATACATTTGTGTCATTAGTAAATAAAATGGCTTTCAGAGATTCAGACACTTCACAAATATTGTTTATATGCAGAATAAACAGTAATGGTCCCAACACTGAGCCCTGGGGGACCCCACATGTGACTTTCAGTAGGTGAGACTTGAAGTTTTGTAATTCAACATATAGTAGATATCTGTCTTTTAGATAGCTGGTTGACCAGGAGAGTGTGGTTCTCCTAACTCCATATGATTGTAGTTTTTCAGTAATAATTCATGGTCTACGGTGTCAAATGCTTTTTTTAGATCCAGAAATACCCCTATTGCATTTTTTTCTACAGCCGATATTTCCTACAAATTCTATGAGTGCAAATGAAGTTGTTCTGTTTGCTCTAAAACCATATTGCTGATCACACAGTACATTATGTTTTGTGATGAAGTCATGTATTCTTGAAAAGGATATTTTTTTCTAGTATTTTTGAGAACTGTGGAAGCAAGGAAACAGGTCTGTAATTTTAAAGGACGTGTTTATCACCAGACTTATAGATTGGTATAACCACGGCTGTTTTCATTTTGTTTGGAAAAACACCAGTTTGTAGGGATTGGTTACAGATGTGACACAAAGGTTTTGCAATGCATTCAATGATTTTTTTGTGGATTTTTTTATAAAATTTATTTCTGATTTTTCCCTTTTTCTCCCGATTTAGTGGCCATTCGATCCCTATTCTAGTTCAAACACCCACTCTCGTACTACATGCGTTCGCCAACTGCATCTCTCCGGCCGGCAGTCTGGAAGGAGACGCCTCCCCACTTCCGTAACAAGGCGACTCCAGGCCGAACCACTGTTTTTTCCGACACCCACAGAGACGCAGTCACGTGACGAACACAAGCCGACTCCGCCCCCTCCCGAAGACAGCGTTGCCAATTATTGCTGCTTCATCAAGTCCGGCCATAGTCGGATCTGACGAGACCGGGGCGCGAACCCCAGTCCCCAGTGGGCAACTGCATCGACACAAAGCCGATGCTTAGACCGCTACACCACCGCGGACCCATTCGATGATATTTTTGACCATAAACATGTCTGTTCCATTCCAGTCAGTGGACTTCTTGTTCTTGAAATTTTTAACTGTGTTGTGGCAGGATGAGGAAAAACGCAGGAGACGAAGGCGAGTTTGAAGTTGATTCCTCAGCTCCAAAACCAAACTGCAGCAGGAACAACCCTGCACCAGAGAGCCCGGGAACGTAAACCACGCCCCCAGCTCACAGCCCTGCTGGGGGAGAGGCACAGCCCCTAGTGTCCGCCACACAGCCCCCCCCCGAACACCCAGAAGGGACTCCTGGAAAGAAAATCAGTGTCTCACTGGAGGCTTAAGCAGCCTGCCATAACGGCTGCGCCGTCCCTCAGCCGAAACAGCAGGTGAAACACAATCCAATGCCGGCCGACAAGCAGAACGCTGAACCCGTGAAGACACTGCCGGGGTCCTGGAAGGAGGACGACCCCGACGGGGAACGTGGGCCGGAAACACAACTTCGCCTGCCACCCTGTGCACCGGTTTAAGCCTATCAAGCGTGACACGCTCCCCACGCCCACCCATGTCCAGCACAAAACCCTTAGGACCCGTCTCAAGAACCCGAAATGGGCCATCGTATGGGGGTTGGAGGGGCGAGCGGTGAGCATCATGCCGTACAAAAACAAAACGAGCCGACATGAGCTCCACAGGCACGAACGACCGCGGAAAACAGTGGTGAACGGGGCCTGGAACCCGAGTGCTGTCGGACAAAAAAGGATAAACGGCCGGACGGGGTCGAGGAGCGGAACTCCCAGGCAACAATTCCCCAGGGACGCGGAGTGGCTGACCGAGCACCAGCTCAGCGGGCGAAGCGTCGAGGTCCTCCTTAGGAGCCGAACGCAACCCGAGCATAACCCAAGGTAAACGGTCCATCCAGTTACCATCCGAGAGCGCAGCGCACAGCGCTGCCTTGAGCGACTGGTGAAAACGTTCACACAAGCCGTTAGCCTGAGGGTGGTACGCCATGTGTTGTGGGACTACTTTATTGTTCGCATTAATACAGTGGCCTATAAATGCTACGTTGCCGCTAGAGGGCATTCAGTGTAGTAACAGCGCATCTGATTGTAGTGTACTCATTTACCAGTCGTTCTCTATTAAACCAGTAAACTTATATCTTGCCTCCTCGTGATACTGCAACCTACTGTAGTGGGAAATGCCTGGGGATGTACTTGGAATGTTGCACTGGGCTCCTGCAGCTAGAGGACCAATCACAGGTTAGCTCGCGCTGTCACAGATGCAACTATATTAGACACCGCGGGAGAGACAAAGCGCCAGAACTGTTTAGTAACCATATCGTAGACTGTCACCTTAGCGTGGGATAGAGCAGGGAAACCTAGCGTATCCTGGGCTAGACAGTAGATACGGTGGCTAGCAGTGGTAGTGTTAGCAGCAGACTGCCTCGGTACCTGTAGCTAGCTGACTACCCCCGAGAGCTTCCCCAGAGAGACTGAGAGAGACATTCACCCGGTCACACCGGAGCCAGAGTACAGAGAGAGAGAGAGACACGCACTCCGGAGAGCAGCCATCCATCTCCCGCCCCGCCTAGAGCTCAGCCGCCCTGTTCCATCACCAGCCCTGGTCCCAAGGTGAGCTTGCTAACCCATTAGCACACGGCTAACTAGCTAACTAGCAGGCTAGCCCTAGCATTGGCGCAGCTATCCAGCTAACGGTGGTGAAGCCCGGTTTGTCGCACCTAAAAGTCCCCGCCTCCATCCATAGTTATCCGAGCTATAGAAAAACCGCGACAAGTGGTGTCAGAAGTGGGATAAAAGGTTGGGATTCGCCATAATCTCAACACCGGAGGATCCTGCCCCGGTCACAAGGCGGCATAATTCAGCCTGCACACTGTGAGCTAACCCAGCTAGCAAGAAGCCATTTTGTACTTCTTCGTGAAGTAGAACCCCAACGAAAAAAGTGAATAAGAAACTTCTTTATGAAGTGGAACCCAAACGAAAAAGTGAATAAAAAGACTCATTAGTTTCTCAACGCCATTCACACTGTGAGGATATTGTTTTTCACCGAGTTTCACCCTGAAAGTGCACAAAAGGACGTCCAGTGGCGCTAGCTAATTAGCATTGACATTCTGCAGCATTTCAAAGCAGCATTTAGCAGCTTTTTGGCGGCATCGCTATAGCTAGCTAGCAACTGAGTGAGTCAGCCATTTTGTGAAGCACTGTAATTTCTTCAGTAGTCACGTAAATCAGTGGAAAAATAAAAATGTCACAGGACAAAGAAAATGTAAAAGAACAGTCTGAGTTGAGTCTGGATGGTGCTGGTGTGGGGACAGAAGACCCCGGAGAGCACGCCTGGATGAAGCTCCTCCTGGCGCAGATGGAAACCATGAACCAGACCCAGGTTCAGATGCAACGCCAGATGGAAAACATGGAACGCCAGACCCAGGTTAAGATGCAACGCCAGATAGAGATGCAGATGGAGGCCCTCACAGCGCATATCGATGGACTAGCGGAAGCGGTGGCTAAGCGATCTCGTCCCCCCACACCTCCCATTCAGCGCACCGATTGGGCCCGTCATCGTTCAGATATCCAAGGTGAGCCTCCCGGTTTGTCGCCCATCGCTCAAGTAGTGAAGCAAGGGGTTTCTCCTAGTAGCCCTCAAAGCGATAGTGGTGTAGGGTCGGCAGGGGCTGTGCTCGGAGAACGAACTAGCAGAACGGTGCAAGACATGAGCCTACTCTCGCAGTTCACCCCGGCCCGGGAGAACCCAGGGGCCAGACAGCGAGACGGCGCTGATCACCTGTTGCCAGCAGCTATGGCCGCAGTGGCTAACTTGAGCGACCGGCGCAACGAGGAGACGCCAGCCAGGCCGAGCAGCAAAGCGGCCCCAGCAGCCCTGCGCTATACAGGAAATGGACCCAGTGAGCCCGCACCACTTACCAGCACTCCGATCGGTCATGGTGGAAAAAATGGAGCGACTGCAGTACCACCCCCCGACGGGATGCAGGGTGGCCAAATGTCCCTGGACAGCAACGGCGGCCGAAACCTGCTGGATGACAGCGTTGGAGGGCAGGCAGGTTCCTCTAGAGGTCAACAGAGCCAGACAGGAGACCTTCAAAGTCGGAGCGGCAACCGAAGCTCACAAGGTCCTGACCGAGGACACGAAAATGACATCAAGCTCCTCGCCACTTTTGATGGTAAGGGCGACTGGGATAGTTTCGTTGGACCATTCGAACGGATGGCGAGAAAGAGGGGCTGGACCGACGAGACCTGTTTGGACGCCTTGTATCTCCGACTGAGGGACAACGCCATGTCTTTTGTCATCGCGCAGCCGGCTCCGATAAAAGATGACTACCACGCGCTCATCACCCAGTTACGCCGCCGCTACAGTAAAGAGCTGCCTGAGGGAACGGCGCGCCGTAAACTCAGCGAGGTTAAGCAGGCCAGAGAGATGACCCTCTATGAGTTTGGCGAGGAAGTGAGGAGACTTGTCACACTGGCATACCCGCAGGTTGGTGTTACACTGCAGGAGGCCTACGCTGCAGAAGCCTTTCTGCGCGGGCTGAAGAACCAAAACATCGCGTATGAAGTCCTGGGGGCAGAACCCAAAACACTAGCTGAAGCAATCAGGAAGGTTGAGGCACGCGAGTATGACTTTAAAGCGACGCTGGGGCGAGAGGTTGAAGTAAAAGGGAGAATCCGGCGAGTAGCATGGGAAGACGAGCGGCGTCGCGATAGCTCTCCAAGTCCTCCGCCGGTAGGAGACAGCATGAGCACCCCCGAGCTCAAGACCCTGGCCAGTGGCATCGACAACATTAACAAGGTGCTCTTAAACATCGAGCGGTACATGGCCAAAGAACAAGTAGGAGTGGAACGGGGAAGGACGCTTGAGCGGGCTACCTACGCGCACACGGGGCAACGAGCGCAGCGGTCCCCGAGCCCAAGTTCCCGCAGCAAAGGGACCTGTTACCAGTGTGGAGAGGAGGGCCATTTCAAGCGAGAGTGTAACTCACGGTCACCAAGCCCGAGGGCTCCGAGGAAGGTCAGCGAGCAGCCATCAGTCAATCTCGGCCGAGCCTCGGGGAATGGACCCAGTCTCGTCATTCCCATCACCGTGAACAGCCTGCAGCTGAAGTGCATCGTTGACACAGGGGCCGAAGCCACGGTGATGTCCCGAGACACATTCCAACGATTAAATCTGGCCGACCAGCCGAGCGTCGGAATCGCCATTCTGCGTAACGCTGAAGAGGGTAAAGACATGGCTGAAACCCCGAAGTATAGGGTGACCATCCGCTTGGGCCCCAAGACCATCGAATGGGATGTGTTCGTCGCGCCCATCCGCGACCCCTTCCTCCTGGGCCTAGATCTCATGTTGGCCGCTCATGTCACTGTATCCGGGGGAGGCCAGGTCTACGTCGAAGGGGAGCCAGTGGCCACAGTTATCGTGGGTACGTCCGTGGGGGAGTACGCCGTCTCTCGCGTACTGCTGCAGGACTCTTTGACACTATCAGCGGAGAGCGAGCAGAACGTCTGGGGTGTGGTGGAAAGCCCCAAGGCAGGTATCTCCGCCGTCCTGGAGCCTGCTGGCCTCACCGAGGGAGTTTCATCTGGCAGTGTGTTGGTCAACATTGCCCCACACGTCCCTGTGCGACTGTGTAACCTGATGCCGAAAGAAGTTAGGCTGAAGAAAGGAGCCTGCCTCGGCGTGCTAGTGGAGGCGGAAGAGGAGCTTCAGGCCCCACAAGAGGACGACATGAGCCGAAAAAATGAACCAGCCACAGTCCGACGGATGGAGTCGTCACCAACTATGGGTCTGCCCGACCATCTGTCGTCCCTGTATGAGTCCGCCAGTGAAGGGTTGGATGAGGATCAGCGGAGGGCCCGGCAACAACTCCTGATTGAACACCAGGGCGTGTTCGCGGCCAGTGACGCGGACCTGGGGCGCTTCGATGCGGTCCAGCACCGAATCAACACTAGCGAAGGCCAACCTGTCCGACAACCGGCTCGGCGCACGCCCCTGGGCTTTCAACAAGAAGAGGAGCGGCACCTGAAGAGCATGCTAGAGGCCGGAGTGATTACACCATCCACTTCGGAATGGGCCTCTCCAGTGGTGTTAGTTAGAAAAAAGGGGGAGGAGTTTAAGTGGGGCGACACACAACAAGTAGCCTTCGAGGAGTTAAAGGCAAGACTCACCACGGCACCTCTTCTGGCATACCCCACTCGAGATGGACTGTTTCTGCTCGACACTGACGCGTCCAACACATGCGTCGGAGCTGTCCTGTCACAGATGCAAGCAGGAGAAGAAAAGGTCATAGCCTACGCCAGTGCACATCTGCAAAGCACACAGCAGCGATACTGCGTCACACGCCGAGAGCTTCTGGCTGTAGTCCGCTTCACACGGCAGTTTCGCCACTACCTGTTGGGCCGGTCGTTCATCATCCGGACGGACCATAACAGTTTGATTTGGCTGTTTCGGTTCAAGAGCCCAGAAGGCCAGCTGGCGAGGTGGATCGAGGAGCTGAGCCAGTACGACTTCAAAATCGAACACCGGCCAGGAGTCAAGCACAGCAACGCGGACGCGCTGTCCAGGTCACCCAAACCCGCCTGTGACTGCTATCATGCTGGGGAGAGTCTGGACTCGCTGCCTTGTGGAGGTTGCTCCTACTGTCACCGTGAACACCACCATTGGGCAAGGTTCAGCGACGATGTGGATGATGTGGTCCCGCTAGCGATCCGTCGAACTGACTCGGAAGAGAACACCTCCGGAGCGGCAGAAGAGGGCGCTCCACCATCGGCTCCAGGAGGAGAGGCAGGAGGCCTAACGATGTCACAACCTGTCAATGAACATCAGAATGGTGCTGAAGAGAGTGAACCACCTGCTATCAACTGGTTAGCCCAGTATTCGACCAACGAGCTAGCGGAGCGCCAGAGGGGAGACGCCGTGCTAGCGAAGTTGCACCAGTGGAAGGATGAGGGGAAGCTACCGTCACAGGAGGAGATGGCGCTGGAAGGACCTGCTGCACGGAAGTACTGGTTGGTCTGGACGCAAGTAGAAAGGCGAAATGGAGTCCTGTACTACCGCTGGGACGAAGGAGCTGACACGCCATCCATCCTCCGTCTCATTGTTCCAACAGCGCTCCAAGAAGAGGTCCTACGTTTGTGTCACTGCGCCCTGCTGTCCGGTCACTTGGGCCGTGAGAAGACCTACCATCGAGTTCGCAGAGAGTTCTACTGGGTTGGTCTGACTGACAGTGTGAACCAGTTCGTCCGACGCTGTCCTGAATGTCAGGCGTGTAAATCCTCTGGAAGAACAGGCAGAGCTGCCTTGCAGATGTACCAGGCCGGCGCTCCTATGGACAGGGTTCACATCGACGTGGTTGGACCGCTCCCAGTATCCAAGATGGGGAACCGATACATCCTTGTGATGGTGGACCAGTTCACGCGCTGGGTGGAGGTGGCCCCGATCCCCGAGCAAACTGCAGAGATCACCGCTCAGAAGCTGCTACAGGAGTTCCTCTCCAGGTTTGGAGTACCCCTGGAGATCCACACAGACCAGGGACGCAACTTCGAGAGTGCCCTGTTTCGTGAGCTCTGTGAACTTCTCCAGGTGGCCAAGACCAGAACGACCCCCTACCATCCTGCGTCGAATGGTCAAGTCGAGAGGTTCAACCGAACTCTCCTGCAAATGATCCGCTGTAACGTGGGGAAACACCAGAGCGAGTGGGACCAACACCTCCACCTCCTCGCCGGGGCTTACCGCAGCTCACCCCATGCCTGTACGGGTTACACACCAAACCGGATGATGCTTGGGCGAGAAGTCAACCAGCCGCAAGGACTCACCCTGAGGGTGCAGGAAGCCAACGTTCATCGCACTTCCCCAGCCGAGTATGTTGCTGACCTGGAGGCGAACATGCGGGACACCCACGAAGTGGCGCGCCAGCATCTCCGTGCTGCCCAGCTCAGGAACAAGAAGGACCACGACCTACGTGCTCGACAACGCACATTTCACCCTGGAGATCTAGTGTATGTCCGGGACGACACCAGGAAGAAGGGTCAATCTCCAAAGTTGAAGCCACGGTGGAGAGGTCCCGGCCTCATCACAGAGAAGATGGGAGACGTCTTGTACAGAGTCCAGGAAGGTCGTAAGGAGAGAGTCCTCCACCACGATCGACTGCTACCCTACCTCTCAGACGACGTGCCGGTCTGGATTCAGCGGAGGCGCCATGCTCTGTTGTCTGCTCCAGCACCAGCCATAGGGCCGCAGGAAACACCTGAAGGAGGTCCTCCCGCTGCTGACATGGAGGAGCCGGGGGCGCAGAGAACAGAGGAGTACGAAGGAGTGACAGAGCAGGAGGAGATCGATGAAGACCTTGATCTCCGGCTGGAGAACCTGTTCCACGCAAACGACGATGGAGGACCCAGCACACCAGGCTCCCCGGCTCGGTTCCAGCCGCTCCAACACACTGCTGCCAGCTACTCTTCAGGCGAGTCGACAATCACCCAACGTCGTGGGACAGCAGCCTGTGCTCCGGGCGGGCAGTCCAACGCCCCTGACCCAGAAGGAGACGAAGCCGACGCCGCTGAGTCCCATCTCCCGTACACCACCAGACGGGGCCGGCCAGTCCGGAGGCCCGCCTGGCTCCTAGACTAACTTTGACGGACGTGACTAGTTGACTTGGGGGTTACTAGGCTAGTCACAAGAGTCCAGTATGGATAGCGACCACCCACATTTGTTTGACACCCTTTGTTCCGGGCCTAGTTCATTTCACGGGTGTTCTGTCCCGTTTATCGTGTTAGATTAATCAGACTGATCTTTGTAGTCTGTTGTTCATTTATGTTGAAGGGACTCAACAGTGCTGGAGGGGGGCAGTGTAGTGGGAAATGCCTGAGGATGTACTTGGAATGTTGCACTGGGCTCGTGCAGCTAGAGGACCAATCACAGGTTAGCTCGCGCTGTCACAGACGCAACTATATTAGACACCGCGGGAGAGACAAAGCGCCAGAACTGTTTAGTAACCATATCGTAGACTGTCACCTTAGCGTGGGATAGAGCAGGGAAACCTAGCGTATCCTGGGCTAGACAGTAGATACGGTGGCTAGCAGTGGTAGTGTTAGCAGCAGACTGTCTCGGTACCTGTAGCTAGCGGACTACCCCCGAGAGCTTCCCCAGAGAGACTGAGAGAGACATTCACCCGGTCACACCGGAGCCAGAGTACAGAGAGAGAGAGAGACACGCACCCCGGAGAGCAGCCATCCATCTCCCGCCCCGCCTAGAGCTCAGCCGCCCTGTTCCATCACCAGCCCTGGTCCCAAGGTGAGCTTGCTAACCCATTAGCACACGGCTAACTAGCTAACTAGCAGGCTAGCCCTAGCATTGGCGCAGCTATCCAGCTAACGGTGGTGAAGCCCGGTTTGTCGCACCTAAAAGTCCCCGCCTCCATCCATAGTTATCCGGGCTATAGAAAAACCGCGACACTACTATACATGGTGTCAGAAGTCTACGTACCCATAGCCACACAAGACAATCGGACGAAATTGCGAAATTCTCACCGCCAGAAAACTTTGATTTCACTCACCCAGAACAATGGCCGGAGTGGCGCCAACGCTTCCAACGTTACAGGACTGCAACGGAGCTCCATAAGAAAGACGGAGAGGTACAAGTCAGTACGTTGCTATATTCGTTGGGCAAAGAGGCTGAACAAGTCTACAAGACGTTCACGTTCGGAGCGGATGAAAAGGAAGATGATTATGAAACGGTGTTACAGAAACTAGAAAATTATTGCCCAAAGTCAATGTTATTCACGAACGCGCCAAGTTTCACCAGCGGATGCAAAGGCAGGGTGAGTCTGCAGAAGAGTATATTAGGAGTTTGCATGAGCTGGCATCCACATGTTCATTCGCGGCTGTAAAGGAGGAGAATATCCGAGACAGACTGGTCGTAGGGATATTAGACAGAGAGCTGTCAGAAGAATTACAGTTGATGCCGGATTTGACTCTAAACAAAGCAGTCGAGCTATGCGGAGACAAATACTGCAGCGCATTCATGATGGCCACCAGAGCATCGTTAAATGCAGGGAGCGTGCCCGACAAAGTGTCTGGTGGCCTGGGATAGGGAAAGATATTGAGAACATGGTCAGTAGTTGCAGATACTGTCAAGAGCCAAGGCCAATTGAAAGGAGAGAACCTCTCATGACAACCGCCCATGGGAGAGGGTAGCTGCGGACATCTGTGAGGTAGACAAGAAACATTACTTGGTATGTAGATTACTTTTCCAGATATATAGAAATAGCCTACCTACAGAACCTGTCAGGAGAGACTACCAGAGCACACTTAAAGAACATGTTTTCACGCTGGGGATGCCCTGATGTTCTTGTAACAGATAACGGCCCACAGTTCACTGGACAAGCCTTTGACCAGTTTGCTACTGACTTTGATTTCCAGCACATCACCTCGAGTCCCCACTATGCTCAATCCAATGGAGAAGCAGAAAAGGCGGTGCAGACAGCGAAAAAGATCCTGAAACAGCCTGACCCCCTCACAGCTCTGATGAGCTACAGAGCAACACCACTTCAAGCCACTGGAGTGAGCCCAGCACAACTCATGCTGGGCAGGCAAATCAAGACAACGGTCCCCACACTCAAGTCAAACCTACAGCCGGCATGGCCAGACTTCGAGCAGGTGAGACAAGCCGATGAAATGGCAAAACAAAGCTACAGATGTAACTAAAATAGGAGACACAATGCTAGAGACTTACCAATACTCCATCCGGGTGCCAGAGTGGCTGTAAAGCTGGACAATGAGCAGGGATGGGTGAGAAATGTGACACACCTAGGTCTTACCTTGTACAGACGGAGAGGGGAAACCGACGTCACCTTAAACCAATCACTAGCGCTGCCGCGCTTCCACCTGAAAAAGGACAACCTGAAAGCGATGTACCACACCCACCTGCTGCCAACGACAACGTGCCAGAGCTACCTGCTTCCCACGAGGATCTGCTTGCTGCAGCAGGGGTACCACAAGCCCAAGAGAAAATGACATCTCGTGGCCGAGTTGTTAGACCCCCAGAAAGATTTAAAGACTTTGTTCCAGAATAGTACACAGTATGCATTGAGTGGCAGAATAATCCACTGCAACTGTGCTGGTGACTGGCAGTCTACCCAGATCATCTTAGAGTAGGACTAATTCTTGTTTAATGACTTGTTGATGTTCAGTTTGGAAATGCAATCATTTTGAAATGTTTCCTAAGTTAACTTTAACAAAAGGTTTCCTTGTAATATGTTCATATAGAAAGCACTTGTTATGCTCGCGCACCAGAACCTGACCCGTGTGGTGAAACCCAAGACAGACAGACACGAAATAACTTCCAAAGCTGCAAAGGGAGGTTTTATTGTGGGAGGGAAATGTATGGTGAAAAAGGCGTTCTGTTAGTGGGATGTGTGAGTAAACTATGTGTGGTGTCCCGTGGTTTGCGTGTATAACTATGTGTGAGTGTTTTTAGCCAATGTGTGCTGCGGTATGTAAATGACCAGGAGGTGTTGAAAAAATGTGCGTGCACCTGGCGAGAAAGTCCAGTCCGTGATCCAAGGGGGGTTGTCCGAGAAAGTCCAGGTCCGAGATCCGGGAAGTCGAGTCCGAAAGGAGGGGTCCAGATAGAGGGACAAGGGGGGGAGATCGCAGGAGAGGTCCGGGGAGAAACGTGAAGGTCGCTGGGGACGAGGGAGACGCGGAAATCGCGGAGGGAGAGTCTTGGGAGGAAACAGAGACACGAAGATAAGACACTGGGGAATAAACAGAATGCAAGGAACGCTGGAGGGCTTGTCAGAACTTTGCCGCAGGGTTCAGTACGTCGAAGCACTGAGAGACGTTCTGGGAGACTTCTTTTAGAAGGCTGCCTGATTGCCACAGGTGTGCCTGATGGATGATGGCAAACACCTGGTGCAGTGCAGCGCTCGTCTCAGAGCGCGAGCCGAGCGCTCGGATGTTTCCGGCACGTCCGAGCTGGGGGAGTGGCTTGAACGTGCCGGGGAGGCAGCTCGGGGCGGTGTAACCACAACAGGACCCCCCCTCCTACGGGAGACACCGGGCGACCGTCCGATGGCGTTGGGGTGGGCCCGATAGAACTCCTCCACGAGTGCGGGGTCGGCCAGGTTGGACCGGGGAACCCAGCTGCGGTCCTCGGGTCCATAGCCAACCCAGTCCACCAGGTATTGGTACCCACGCCCCCGGCGGCGTACGGCGAGCAGCTGGTCGACATCCCAGACCATGTCACCACCGTCGAGGACCCTGGGGGGTGGAGGAGCTTGGACAGGGGGAGACAGGGGGCTGGTGGCTACCGGTTTGAGGCGCGAGACATGGAAGACGGGATGGATCTTGAGTGAGGTAGGGAGATGGAGACGCACCGCCGAAGGGTTGACGATGCGGTCGATGGTGTAGGGACCGACGTAGCGGGGAGCCAGCTTCCGGTTGAGGGTAGGGAGGGGCAGGTCCCGGGCCAGGAGCCATACCCTCTGGCCAGGTCGATAAGCTGGGGCCGGCACTCTCCGCCGGTTGGCGCTGCGCCGGGCCCGCTCTGTAGCTTGCAACATAGCGGCCCGGGCGGTCTTCCAAACGCGCCGGCATCGGCGGAGATGGGCCCTCGTGGACGGGACCGCTACCTCCAACTCCTGATGGGGGAACAGAGGGGGTTGATAGCCCAGGGAACACTCGAAGGGGGACAAACCGGTAGCCGAACTCTCCATGGAGTTGAGCGAGTACTCCACCCAGGGCAGGTACTTGCTCCAGGAGGCGGGGTTGCTGGTGGTAACGCAACGCAAAGCCGCCTCCAGGGCTTGATTGGCCCGCTCTGCCTGCCCATTGGTCTGGGGGTGATACCCGGAGGAGAGGCTGACCGTGGCCCCAATCCCCTTACAGAAGGCCTGCCATACCTTCGAAGTGAACTGGGGACCACGGTCAGAGACAATGTCCAGGGGAATTCCATGAGGTCGGACGACGTGGGAGACGAGAAGGTCCGCCGTCTCGGCTGCAGAGGGGAGTTTGGTGAGGGCAACAAAATGGACGGCCTTGGAAAACCGGTCGACAATGGTCAGGATGGTGTCATTGCCTTGGGACACGGGGAGGCCAGTTACAAAGTCCAAGGCAATGTGGGACCAAGGTCGGCCGGGGACAGGAAGGGGGCGCAGGAGACCTGCTGGAGGGCGATGGAGAGCCTTGCTGCGGGCGCAGGTGGTGCAGGCTGCCACGAACTCTGGTGTCTGCCTCCATGGTGGGCCACCAGAAACCCCTGCGGATGAAGGCCGCCGTTCGGTAGACACCGGGGTGGCAGGCAAGATGGCTGGAGTGGCCCCACTCCAGCACCTGGGGCCGGACAGAGGGAGGCACAAATAGCCGGTTCCGGGGTCCATTGCCTGGGTCGGGATGGGCGCGCTGGGCCCTTCTCACCACTGATTCGATGGCCCAGGTGACGGCGCCCACCACCCGGGCCGGGGGAAGGATGGTGTCTGGGGCGTCAGGGGACCCCTCGGGAAACAGACGGGAGAGGGCGTCTGCCCTGACGTTCTTGGTGCCCGGGCGGTAGGTGAGGGTGAAGTCGAACCGGCTGAAGAAGAGCCCAGCGCGCTTGCCTGGGGTTGAGCCTCTTAGCCGTCCGTACGTAGGTCAGGTTTTTGTGATCGGACCATACGATGAACGGCTGCCCTGCTCCCTCCAGCCAGTGTCTCCACTCCTCTAGGGCGGCGTGAACGGCCAGCAACTCCCTGTTGCCGATGTCATAATTCTTCTCCGGACTGAAACGCCGGGAGAAGGCGCACGGGTGGATCTTCTGGTCCTCCTCCGACCGCTGGGAGAGGACGGCTCCGATGCCCGTGTCCGATGCGTCCACCTCCACGATGAACTGTCTGCACGGGTCCGGGTGGGCGAGCACCGGAGCCGTTGTGAACAGCCTCTTCAGGGCCGAGAAGGCGGCTTCCGCCTCCGAGGTCCAGGAGAAGGGGCGGAGGTGAGTGCAGTGAGGGGGGCGGCCACACGGCTGAACCCCCTGATGAAGCGCCGGTAGAAGTTTGCAAACCCCAGGAAGCGCTGGAGTTGCGTCCTGTTGGTGGGCCGTGCCCACTCCTCCACCGCTCGGGTCTTCCTGGGGTCAGTGCGGACGAGCCCCTTCTCCACGATGTGGCCAAGGAACTCCACGGAGGCGGAGTGGAACACGCACTTCTCGGCTTTCACGAAGAGCCTGTTCTCCAGCAGCCGTTGGAGGACCAGGCGGACATGCTGGTGGTGTTCCTCCTCAGTCCTGGAGAACACGAGTATGTCATCCAGGTACACCACCGCGAACGTGTTCAGCATGTCCCGGAGCACGTCGTTGACCAATGCCTGGAAGACGGCCGGGGCGTTGGTGAGGCCGAAGGGCATAACGAGGTACTCGAAATGCCCTAGGTGGGTGTTGAAGGCCGTCTTCCATTCATCCCCTTCCCGGATGCGCACCAGGTGGTACGCGCTGCGCAGGTCCAGCTTCGTGAACACCGTGGCGTGAGTGAGTGGCTCGAACGTGGAACTCATAAGGGGGAGTGGGTATTTATTTTTCACGTGATATTATTTAACATTCGATAATCTATGCAAGGCCTCAGGCTGCCCTCCTTCTTTGCCACAAAAAAGAAGCCCGCCGCCACCGGGGAAGACGAGGGCCTTATGATTCCTGAGGCCAGGGACTCTGATATAATTGCGCATAGCCTCCTTCTCTGGGACGGTGAGGTTATACAACCGACCGGTGGGAAGGGCGGCCCCGGGAAAGAGATCTATGGCACAATCATAGGGACGGTGAGGGGGGAGGGAAAGTGCACTTTCTTTACTAAATACAGGGGCTAAATCGTGATAAATGGAAGGAACACCAGTGAGATCCGTGGGAGGAGGCACGGGTCTGAGGCCGCTGGACGGGGAGGGGGCGGAGCGAAGGCAGTTGGCATGACACGCAACGCTCCAACCCAAAATCCGCCCAGTAGACCAAGAGATGTAGGGATCGTGCCGTTCCAACCACGGTCTTCCTAACACCAGGGGCGCGCAAAACCGAGAAACGGATAGCTTCCACGTGATTACCCGAAAGAGTGAGGGTGAGGGAAGCAGTGCTGTGTGTGATTTTACCTAGTGAACGTCCATCTAGGGCTTGGGCTGTGAGGGGTGTGTCTAGGGGGACGAGTGGAATGCCGGCCTGCCGGGCCAGCGAGGTGTCCATCAAACACTCGTCCGCCCCCGAATCCAGGAGTGCACCAACAGACAGTGAGCGGTTACCCCAGGTGAGAGTGACCGGAAAGAGGTGGTTGTGCTCCTTCTTGGGCTGGGGCAGGGTCGTCAGACTCACTGGGACACCCCTCACTAGTGAGCCGGGTCTTTTTGGGCGAGTCGGGCAGGCCTTGATATAGTGGCCCGACCTCCCGCAGTAGAAGCAGAGGTGGCCATGCATCCTCTGCTCCCCAACTTCCAGCGGGAGCCGTGACCGACCCAACTGCATGGGCTCCTCCTCCGGCCTGGATCCAGAAGCCACCCAGGGTTGCGAGGTGGAGTGTGAGGGTGGAGAGAGCCCACGGGACGCTGACCCAGGGAAGGCACCGGTAGGACGGACGGGGGTTGGTCTATGGGAGGGGCCAGCGCGCGGGGCGCGTTCCTGGCGCCGCTCCCGCAGCCGTTCGTCCATCTGGAGGGCGAGGGTGACGAGCTCGTTGAAGGAGGCAGGGCGGTCCCGAACGATAAGATCTTTGATGGGCTCGCTCAGCCCCCTCCTGTACGCGCTCTTGAGCGCAGAGTCATCCCACCCACTGTCTGCCGCGAGTATCCTTACCTCCAGGGAATACTCTGCCACCGACCTGGCTCCCTGTTGGATGGAATGGAGGCGGCCGGCAGCGTCCTGCCCGTCAGCTGGGTGGTCGAACACCAGATTGAACTCGCGGCGGAAGGCACCATAGTCCGAGGCGAGCTGCTCGGTATGGCCTACCGCCGCTATAGCCCAGCTGAGGGCTTTGCCGGTGAGGAGGGACATGACAAGGGCTACCTTGGTCTCTCCTGTCCTATACCTAGCTGGCTGGTGTTTGAACAGGAGCTCACACTGACCAAGGAAACCCCTGCACAGCTCGAACTCCCCACCGAAGGCCTTGGGGCAGGGGAGGTTAGGCTCGCACCGGGGGTCCAGTGGGGGTTGACTCGGAGGGGGAACGTCGGGACCAGGAACGGGGAAACCGGAGGCCGAGCTGGGGGCAGAGACCGAGGCCAGGGCAGGGTGGTCGCTCATCCTGGAGACCGCTGTGGAGAGGGCAGTGATCTGCGCGGTGAGGGCATCTAACGTGCTCGTCGCGGCCTGGGAGCCGGACTGAAGATCGCTGATCTCTCCGGTGACACGGGTGAAGGCAGTAGTAAGCTCTGAGCAGAGAGAGACAAGTTGGCAACTGTGACTCCTTACTACTGCCTCTAGGGGGACGGAGCTCTGGGGCGTCACAGGGACCGTCCGCTCCTTGGGTTTGCCTGGGTCCATAATGGCTTCGACGTTCTGTTATGCTCGCGCACCAGAACCTGACCCGTGTGGCGAAACCCAAGACAGACAGACACGATTTAACTTCCAAAGCTGCAAAGGGAGGTTTTATTGTGGGAGGGAAATGTATGGTGAAAAAAGGCGTTCTGTTAGTGGGATGTGTGAGTAAACTATGTGTGGTGTCCCGTGGTTTGCGTGTATAACTATGTGTGAGTGTTTTTAGCCAATGTGTGGTGCGGTATGTAAATGACCAGGAGGTGTTGAAAAAATGTGCGTGCACCTGGCGAGAAAGTCCAGTCCGTGATCCAAGGGGGGGTTGTCCGAGAAAGTCCAGGTCCGAGATCCGGGAAGTCGAGTCCGAAAGGAGGGGTCCAGATAGAGGGACAAGGGGGGAGATCGCAGGAGAGGTCCGGGGAGAAACGTGAAGGTCGCTGGGGACGAGGGAGACGCGGGGAGCCGTGGAAGTGGCGGAGGGAGAGTCTTGGGAGGAAACAGAGACACGAAGATAAGACACTGGGGAATAAACAGAATGCAAGGAACGCTGGAGGGCTTGTCAGAACTTTACCGCAGGGTTCAGTACGTCGAAGCACTGAGAGACGTTCTGGGAGACTTCTTGTAGAAGGCTGCCTGATTGCCACAGGTGTGCCTGATGGATGATGGCAAACACCTGGTGCAGTGCAGCGCTCGTCTCAGAGCGCGAGCCGAGCGCTCGGATGTTTCCGGCACGTCCGAGCTGGGGGAGTGGCTTGAACGTGCCGGGGAGGCAGCTCGGGGCGGTGTAACCACAACAGCACTGTCTCAAAGACTCAAAGGAAAGGAGATGTGTTGTGGGACTACTTTATTTTTCGCATTAATACAGTGGCCTATAAATGCTACGTTGCCGCTAGAGGGCATTCAGTGTAGTGACAGTGCATCTGATTGTAGTGTACTCATGGACCAGTCGTTCTCTATTAAACCAGTAAACTTATATCTTGCCTCCTCGTGATACTGCAACCTACTATACACGCGGTAGTGCGGTGTACCTGCACACCTAAGGATCGCGCAAGTGCCGACCAGAGCTCTGACACGAACTGGGGGCCCCTGTCTCAGGTGATATCTGACGGAGTGCCGAAACGGGCGACCCAGGAGGAAAGAAACGCGCGTGCAACGTCCGAGGATGTTGTGGAGGACAGAGGGACAGCCTCTGGCCACCTGGTGGTCCGATCTACCATAGTGAGCAGGTGCGTAAAACCCTGTGAAGAAGGTAGAGGGCCCACCAGGTCAACATGCACGTGGTCGAAACGTCTGGCCGGGATCAGAAACGGTTCGAGGGGCGACTTAGTGTGCTGGTGGACCTTAGCGCGCTGGCACGCCACACATGCAGCTGCCCACCCCTTGACGTCCTTGCGGAGGCCAGGCCAGACGAACTTGGAACCGACCAACTTCACCGACGCCCGAACTCCAGGGTGCGAGAGGGAGTGAATCGAATCGAAAACTCGACGGCGCCAGGCCACTGGAACAACGGGGCGGGGACGGCCGGTGGAGACATCGCAGAGGAGGGCAGGACTGCCTTCCGGCATGACAGCATCCTCTAGCTTGAGGCCGGTACGCGTTGACCTAAGGGCAAGGACGTCCGGGTCGCTGGGCTGGTCGGCAGCCATAGCGGGGAAATCCACACCGAGGTGCACAGGACACACAAGCACACGCGACAGACAATCAGCAACACGGTTGGACACATGGTGAATGTCTGTTGTGAACTCGGAGATGGCCGCTAGGTGGCGCTGCTGACGAGTAGACCACGGCTCAGTCACCTTGGACATGGCGAAAGTCAGCGGTTTATGAGCCACATAAGCCGTGAATGGGCAACCCTCCAGCAGGAAGCGGAAATGCCGGGTTGCAAGGTGCAGTGCCAGCAACTCCCGGTCAAAAACGCTGTACTTGCGCTCGCTATCTCGCAGTTTGCGGCTAAAAAATGCGTGTGGCTGCCACGCATTTGCCACGCGCTGTTCAACCACAGCTCCCACGGCTATGTCAGACGTGTCGGTTTTTAAAGTTATGGATGCCGTGGGTGTGGGATGGGCGAGGAGGGCAGCGTTAGCCAGGGCGCACTTAGCTCCGTCAAAGGCCCGGACCTGTTCGGGAGTCCAGTCGAAAGGGTCGTTAGCCTTCTTAAACCGCAGGGCTTCGTAAAGTGGCTGAAGGAGGTGGGCAGCGCGAGGGAGGAAACGGTTATAGAAATTCACCATTCCCAAGAATTCCTGCAATGCCTTAACAGAGACTGGGCGGGGAAATTCCGCCACCGCTTGCACCTTGGAAGGCAACGGGACCGCGCCTTGCGGCGAAATGCGGTGACCCAAGAAGTCAATCACCGGCAGTCCAAACTGACACTTGGCCGGGTTGACTATCAGGCCGTGGTCGTCCAGACGACGGAAAACCTGTTTCAGGTGCGCCAGGTGCTCTTCAGCTGACGGACTGGCCACTAATATGTCGTCGAGATAAACGAACACGAAAGCAAGGTCACGCAACACCGAGTCCATCAGCCTCTGAGAGGTTTGCGCTGCCCCCTTCAAGCCAAAAGGCATGCGCACGAACTCAAAAAGCCCAAATGGGGTGATCACTGCGGTCTTGGGCACGTCCTCTGCGCGCACGGGAACCTGATGATAGCCGCGCACCAGGTCCACCTTAGAGAAAATAGTGGTACCTGCCAGGCGTATGGAAAAGTCCTGTATGTGTGGGACGGGATAGCGGTCATTGGCGGTGACGTTGTTCAGGCGGCGAAAATCGCCGCAAGGCCGCCACGACCCATCCGCCTTGGGCACCATGTGAAGCGGTGAGGCCCACGGGCTGTTGGAACGCCTCACTATACCCAGACGCTCCATGATGGCGAACTCCTCCTTAGCTGGAGCCAGTTTTACCGCGTCGGGTAACGGAGGCAATTTATTAATGTGGAGGGTGTGGAGAGAGTGGCGTGCAGCTGAAGAAATGTATGTTGAGTGGAGTGTCTGAGTTTTACAAGGAGGTGTTGGAGGAGTGGGGGGAGTTTGTGAAACGTGTGCAGTATGAATGTAAGAATGTAAAGCAGGTGTGGGAACAACCAGTGTTTTTAAATCCAAAAATCACATTTGAGGGGAACACAATCTACAACAGGGTGACTTGGAGAGCGGGCTTTAGGAAGATAAGGGATTTAGTGTTAGGGTTTGTGGAAGACCCCAAGCGCACGACACCAGACAGAGATGGGGGTAGCCGAAAACTGGCGTACTTTATTCCTTGCTCGTACAAATAGTCAAACATAGGAAGGCAATGAGCGACAAGGAAAAAACGGAAAGTCCAAGGGGGAAAAAACTCGCGGGTAATCCAAACGGGAACACGGCAGGATACTTCCACGGGGAAACTTTGCAAGGGAAAAACATGAACCAAGGGCTGGGATGAGTTCATAGAGAAAAGGACCGTGGGAGGAGAGTGGCCGCTACTGCGGGGAGGTTACAACACGAACTGACAACGGGCACGTGGGAGGCCACCAAACTTAAGCCCCGCCCTGACGAGCTGATTGGTTGCCGGCGCGGGGTGGGCGAGCCATAACATTTAGTGTATGAGTATGTACCAGAGTGGTTGGGAACGGCGGAGAGGATATTTAGAAAGATCAAGGTGGTGAGGGGGGTGATGCTGAGAGAATGGGTCAGTATGATTGAGAGAGAGGCTGTGTTGGATGAGGAAGGAGAGACAGAAATGTATGTGGGAGAAGGAGAGAGGAGAGCGAGTCTGACGAGTGTGAAAACGAGAGTGATGTATAGATGTTTAAGAGGGGAAGAAGTGAGAAGAGCGGCTGTGGAGAAAGTGTGGGAGAGGGTTATGAATGAGATGGCTGTAGGGAGGACATGGAGGAATCTGAGAGTGAGTGAAACTGCTGAATGTGAGAATTTTGATTTTTTATTAAGACACAATAGGGTGTTTAAATAACGTAATAATTATAGTAAGTTTGATGTGAATGCGAAGAAAGAATGTGATGTGTGTGGCGTGGGAGTGGAAACATTTATGCATGAGTGTGCTGAATGTTGTGAGCTGGAGGATACATGTTGAGAAGGAAAGAATTGATAAGTAGATGTTGGAGAGGTGGTTTGTTGACAGAATGGAATGGAGAGAATTGTGGTTGTTTGGGGTGACTGGTAAAGTGAACGGATGTAATGTTAATTTATTAAATTATTTTTTTAAGCCATGCAAGGTTTGCTGTCAAGCTAAGGAGGAATATTGCCCATTATGAAAAGAGGAAAGCTGAGATGTGGAATATTTTTAAGAGTATAATGAAAGAGATGTTAATATGTTGTATGGTTATGTTAGAGAAGAAGAGTGTTGGTGGATTTGTAGAGGGGAGCACTTTTGTTGGGATTGGGGAAGGAGGGAGGGTAATGTTGGATTTTGGTTAAACAGTATACTGTGTGTTGTATATGTGTATTTTTTTTCTTTGATTTGGGGGGGGTCTGTAGGCTGGAAGCCATGCTAAGGCCTACAGGTTACCTTACTATTTTCTGTTTTGTCTACCTGTGTTGTAATTTTTGATTCTTGTCCTCTTTGATTCTGTAGAGTTTGATGGGTTTGTGAAATGTTTTGTTTCCCTATTGGTTTGGTATATGTTGTTGTATTTTGAATGGTTTTTTTTCTTCTATCGAATATGAGAAAAAGCAATACAACCACCAGAGGGCGCAGCTTTTCCCTGTTCCTCCCTGCGCGGTGATTCTGGAGCGTCTCAACGTGACGTCATCACAATACGGAAGTGTGTCCCAGGGACATGCCTGGCTCGGCTTTGACATGCGGTGAGTACTTACCTGCCCACGATTACAGTTTCGAAACGATTTACCAGAGCACTGATTAAGCAATGATAAAGTCATTAACAAAAGTTATTATTATAAAGAATGACTGTTGCGCCCCGCCTGAGGTGACTTTGCTCCTTAGCGAAACATAAATCGTGTAGTACTAAATCAGTACTTCGGTCAGCAACCCTTCTCTTCTGGAATCGTTTTCCTAGTTTAGGCTTTCAATAACCGAGAACGTGAATCCCTCGCCCCCTCAAACCGAAAACCACCTTTCCAGTCTCGCTCGACTGGAAAATACCCAGTATCATAATCCCAGCTATTCCATCGACTTCCAGTCGTGGATAGATCAGCACGGTGGGTAGGACGGTTATCACGGAGACATGCACTAACAGAGCACACACTCGTCCAGATCCACGTCCAATGTGGTATTTTATCGCGACGGCTCCTGGTGGTCTAAGACGACTGGCGTGAGTCTTAAACCGCTGCACACCACCACCACACAACGTGTAGCGACTGTACGTGGAGACGTGGTCTATTCAGCACAGACTGGCCGCAATGCTGAAGGTCAGTCGTCCTGGCTAAATCTGGGTTACGATGGGACTCTAAACCATCTAGTGTGTTGCAGGTTTAACTAAATCTGGGTTACGATGAGACTCTAAACCATCTAGTGTGCTGCTGGTTTAACTAAATCTGGGTTACGATGGGACTCTAAACCATCTAGTGTGTTGCAGGTTTAACTAAATCTGGGTTACGATGGGACTCTAAACCATCTAGTGTGCTGCTGGTTTAACTAAATCTGGGTTACGATGGGACTCTAAACCATCTAGTGTGCTGCTGGTTTAACTAAATCTGGGTTACGATGGGACTCTAAACCATCTAGTGTGCTGCTGGTTTAACTAAATCTGGGTTACGATGGGACTCTAAACCATCTAGTGTGCTGCTGGTTTAACTAAATCTGGGTTACGGTGGGACTCTAAACCATCTAGTGTGCTGCTGGTTTAACTAAATCTGGGTTACGATGGGACTCTAAACCATCTAGTGTGCTGCTGGTTTAACTAAATCTGGGTTACGATGGGACTCTAAACCATCTAGTGTGTTGCTGGTTTAACTAAATCTGGGTTACGATGGGACTCTAAACCATCTAGTGTGCTGCTGGTTTAACTAAATCTGGGTTACGATGGGACTCTAAACCATCTAGTGTGCTGCTGGTTTAACTAAATCTGGGTTACGATGGGACTCTAAACCATCTAGTGTGTTGCTGGTTTAACTAAATCTGGGTTACGATGGGACTCTAAACCATCTAGTGTGTTGCTGGTTCAACTAAATCTGGGTTACGATGGGACTCTAAACCATCTAGTGTGTTGCAGGTTTAACTAAATCTGGGTTACGATGAGACTCTAAACCATCTAGTGTGCTGCTGGTTTAACTAAATCTGGGTTACGATATGACTCTAAACCATCTAGTGTGCTGCTGGTTTAACTAAATCTGGGTTACGATGGGACTCTAAACCATCTAGTGTGTTGCTGGTTTAACTAAATCTGGGTTACGATGGGACTCTAAACCATCTAGTGTGCTGCTGGTTTAACTAAATCTGGGTTACGATGGGACTCTAAACCCTCTAGTGTGTTGCTGGTTTAACTAAATCTGGGTTACGATGGGACTCTAAACCATCTAGTGTGCTGCTGGTTTAACTAAATCTGGGTTACGATGGGACTCTAAACCATCTAGTGTGTTGCAGGTTTAACACACACAAGATACAGAAGAGAGAATTTCACAATGTTTGTATTTTGTATGTTGTTTAAATATTCTCGAGTACTGCGTGGGGTTGTAGTTTTTAAAACATTTTCCCTGAAAAGTACGTACTATTGCATCCCGAAGCTCTTACTTTGGTAATGACAAGTAGAGTATATGTTATCGGTAATAAACGGTGGGAGCAGTAGGCTATGAGTCTTCCTACACGTTGCTTGTCTCATTCACAGTGTTTCATACAGGGGATGTTGTTGAGCAGTTTGATAGCCGATGCCTTGCTTGAGGGTATAGCACTTCTCGTGTTCCTTTTCTCCTCTCCCTCCTGTTTCCAGACACTCTTCTTTCCCCTTGCCCTTGCTTTGCTAATGAATGAAGCCATGGTCAGTAAAACCTGTCAGTACACAGGGTTTCCATCTGTATATTGTCAGGAACTAAATAGTAGGGTTGGATATCGTTTGGGTTTTAACAATTCTGGTTCCCATTCTGATTTTGCTTGTTGATTCTGGTTTTTAACGATTCTCAATTCTGACTCTTCGAGGGGTGGGGTCAAAATAGGTCACATGCTTATTTAACAGAAAAAAAAAAAAACTTATTTTTAAAAACATTCACACAAGTCATATTCATATTCACAGGTGGCTTCATAGAGTTTTGGAAGGTGTAAATTAATTTCACACAGTTTAGTTTCCGTTATTAAATGATTTGACTCATTCATATGACACATTCCTTCTCTTTTCATTCACTGTGCTGTAACTGAATCAGAATCAGAATCAGAATACTTTATTTATCCCCAGATGCTCACGCTCTAATAACTAAAAACTAACAAGATACAAGATAAAATAGAAACAGAAACAAACAGACATAAAAGATAAATAAGAAATAGAAATAAGAACAAAATATATCAACAAGCATGGTGCACATAACACCCTATCTATACTGCACTACCGCAGCACACAACAAGCAGCACAAACAAAACCCGACAGGGCCAATCCAATGACCATTATCTCAGAGTGTCTGACAGTCGGAGTCTGAGGGAGGAGTTGTAAAGTTTGATAGCCACAGGCAGGAATGACCTCCTGTGGTGCTCTGTGGTGCTTTTCCACAGAATGAATCTGTTACTAAAAGTACTCCTGTGCCCAACCAGCATGTCATGGAGTGGGTGGGAGACATTGTCCATGATGGCACGTAATTTCAACACCGTCCCCCTCTTAGAAACCGCCGCCAGAGAATCCAGTTCCACCTCCACAACGTCACCAGCCTTGAGGATCAGTTTATTGAGCCTGTTTGCATCCGCTACCCTCAACCTGCTGCCCCAACACACAACAACAAACAGGAGAGCACTGCCACCACAGACTCAAACCACATCCTGAGCATTGTCTGCAGATGTTGAAGGACCTCAGCCTCCTCAAAAAGTAAAGACAGCTCTGTCCCTTCTTGTAGAGGGCATCAGTGTTCTTAGCCCAGTCCAGTTTATTGTCTATATACACCCCCAGGTACTTATAGTATTCCACAGTGTCCACACTGACCCCCTGGATAGTCATATCTGTTAAAAAACACATTAAGTTCATTGGCCCTGTCCAAGCTGCCCTCCACTGCTCTGCTGCCAGTCGGCCTGAAACCAGTGATGGTCTTCATACCAGCCCAGACCTCTCTCATGTTGTTCTGTTGGAGTTTTTGCTCCAACTTCCTCCTATAGTTATCTTTAGCCTCCCTGATTCTCACTTTAAGGTCCCGTTGTATTTTTCTCAACTCCTCCTTATTGCCAGCTCTAAAGGCCCTCTTCTTTTCGTTTATTTGAATAACAGTGGACAGTCTTTTCAGGGACAATGCAGTTCACACAGAAGTTTATATAGTCGGTGACACACCCAGTGACCCCATCCAGGTCATCCCCATGTGGCTCACAGAGAGCCTGCCAGTCTGTTACCTCAAAACAGCCCTGGAGTTTCACACAGACCTCCTCCGACCATTTCCCACTATTTTTGTGGTCACAGGCTGCCGTTTTACAAGGGGCACATAGCAGGGGTTAAGATATGATGAGCTGTGATCTGACTTACCCAGGAGAGGCTACAGGGCAGTGAAAGGAACAGCTCCTTCCTATCTCCAGGCCATGGTCAAGCCCTACACCCCCACCTGACCACCTCGCTCTGCTGCCTCGGGACGCCTGGTTGCCCCGTCGCTCAGAGGCCCCTGCTGCCGATCGACCCGGTCATGGCTCTGTTCTGTCCTGGCCCCACAGTGGTGGAATGAACTCCCCACTGATGTCAGGACAGCCGAGTCGCTGCCCATCTTTCGGCGCAGGTTGAAAACTCACTTCTTTAAGAACTACTACCCTGTTACTTGTTCTTACCACTTATTGTATTCACTCATTTAAAAAAAAAATCTCTTTCTTGCGCTTTTACTTTAGCACTGGTTTTGCTCTTAGATACTTGTTTAGATGCACTTATGACCTCTGATGACTAGTAGTTCTCCAGATTTCCTATGTTAAATGATGCACTTATTGTAAGTCGCTTTGGATAAAAGCGTCGGCTAAATGACTGTAATGTCATATAATGGGAGGGAGGGGAGAAGAGCTGTAAGCCTCTTTCCTGTTAGCATACATCACGTCCAGTGTCCTCTCCTTGCTGGTTGTGCAGTTCACATACTGGGCGAGGTTGGGCAGGGTTTTCACTATGGAGACATGGTTGAAATCACCCGAGATTATGACGAGGGCACTCGGGTGTTGTGTCTGAAGATGAGCTATGGCGGTGTGAATGATGTCACACGCTGCCGTCGGGTTGGCAGAGGGAGGGGAATGTAAACAGCTACCACAAGAGCATGTGAGATTTCCCTGGGCAAATAATATGGCCTGAGTCCCACGGCTAACAGTTCAATGTCCGGGCAACAAATACGTTCCTTGATGGTAATGTGACCAGGATTACACCATCTGTTGTTAATGAGAATAACAACTCCTCTACCCTTGCTCTTACCACTTCCCGAGCAATCCCTGTCGGCCTGAACAGTCTGAAAGCCGTCAATGGAAACATTGTGGTCGGAGATATCCTGTTGCAGCCATGTTTCAGTGAAACACATGAGGCTACACTCACCAAACTCTCTCTGATTCCTGACTAGTGCCGTTAGTCCATCTTGTTAGCTAACGATCTGACGTTGCCCATGACGAGAGAAGGGACATATGGTTTGTATCTCCTTCTCTCTCTCCGTGCATCGACCTTCCGCTTTCTTGATTTGTGTCCTTTACCTCGTCGTCCCCGAAAAGATCTCCTAACCGTCCTCCTAATATCCTTGGGGATTTGGTGAGTGTGGTCCATAAAGCTAGCCAGTTGAAATTCCAACAGCTGATCTCAGCTGTAAACAATGGAGCTGCAGTGCTGTTGAGCACTGTTGACACGACCCACAGAAAGTATTCCAAACACCAGACAAACTTACAAAGTACAAAAGGGCACAATTTAGAAAAACCTAACTAGTTACTTAGCTAAACAGTAAGAACAAATAGAATATTATTTTAAAAAAGCGCGAGAGCGACTGCAATAAGCGACCGTCCTGATCGACGCCTGCGCATCCAAAAAAACCCCTCACTGAAACCTGCTGAGATGACAACACGGCAGCAGTCAAAAACCTGTTGATGTGCCGTGTGGGGAGCTGCAGCCCATATGGGTGTTGACGAGAGAGAAGCAGGAACGTCTGTGAGAACGTTCATCTACGAAAGACATATTACAATACTTGTACAAATTTGACACAGTTTTTAGCAGTTCGATCAATTATAGCTTGTCTCGCTGTTGAGAATAAGACAAACGTTATTTAATTTTCACTTTCCCGATTGCAGCGAGGTGCTGCCTGCTGGCTAAGGGTTGGCTGAGGAGGACGAGGCATGTGAGGGACAGGGAGAACGCGGCATGAGGGAGAGGGAGGACGAGGCATGTGAGGGACAGGGAGAATGCAGCATGAGGGAGAGGGAGGATGAGGCATGTGAGAGACAGGGAGGATGAGGCATGTAAGGGAGAGGGAGGACGAGGCATCAGGGAGAGGGAGGTCGAGGCATGTGAGGGACAGGGAGGACGAGGCATGTGAGGGACAGGGAGGACGAGGCATGTGAGGGACAGGGAGGACGAGGCATGTGAGGGACAGGGAGGATGAGGCATGTAAGGGAGAGGGAGCACGAGGCATAAGGGAGAGGGAGCACGAGGCATGAGGGAGAGGGAGGACGAGGCATGAGGGAGAGAGAGCACGAGGCATAAGGGAGAGGGAGCATGAGGGAGAGGGAGGACGAGGCATGAGGGAGAGGGAGCATGAGGCACGAGGGAGAGGGAGGACGAGGCATGTAAGGGAGAGGGAGACCGGTGCAACACGTCAAACACGGTACACTCGTTGATTTGTACACGATGCTGGCAGAGGTGTTTTGTCATGCTAGTAGTGCATCCTCCCTTGCACAAAATAAGTTTGGCACAGGTGTTGTGCTGTGCCGACCCGTCATTTTTCCAAAGCTACACTTCTGAGCACTTGCTGTGATCCAAGATGGCATACGGCTCACCAGACTTGTGTGCTCGCTACGCTTACTGATCTTCCCACAAAAGCAAACCAAAATGTGTCACTTTGTGCAGCGTCGTCCAGGCCAGACAGCACCAGTGTTTAGCTGAGGAGACGGGAAGACACGCATGCGTTCACCTCGCATGACTGTAGGCACAGTCAAGCAGATGGAGACCAACCAGGTCCTGGTAGTGAAGCTGAAACTAGCACTAGCACCAGTGACATTTAGTAAGGAACCATCCATCCATCCCTCTATCCATTATCCAAACCACTTATCCTGCTCTCAGGGTCACGGGGATGCTGGAGCTTATCTCAGCAGTCATTGGGCGGCAGGCGGGGAGACACCCTGGACAGACCACCAGGCTATCACAGGGCCCACACACACACACACACCTAGGGACAATTTAGCACGGCCGATTCACCTGACTGACCTACATGTCTTTGGACTGTGGGAGGAAACCAGAGCCCTTGGAGGAAAAAAGATGTTACTGAACGTTTTATTATGCCATCTTCAAGGTTTTTCAACATAAAAAGTTGAATCTTATTTCTGATTCTGGACCGACTTTAAGGCCCTTGATGGCACCATACAGAATAGAAGTAAACCCAACACCGTAGACTGCACCTCTTCTATTGGCGCTCCAATATATATATATAGCTTTACTCAAAAATAATAGACCTCTAAAAAAAAACATTATATATATATATACACTACCGTTCAAAAGTTTGGGATCACCCAAACAATTTCGTGTTTTCCATGAAAAGTCACACTTATTCACCACCATATGTTGTGAAATGAATAGAAAATAGAGTCAAGACATTGACAAGGTTAGAAATAATGATTTGTATTTGAAATAAGATTTTTTTTACATCAAACTTTGCTTTCGTCAAAGAATCCTCCATTTGCAGCAATTACAGCATTGCAGACCTTTGGCATTCTAGCTGTTAATTTGTTGAGGTAATCTGGAGAAATTGCACCCCACGCTTCCAGAAGCAGCTCCCACAAGTTGGATTGGTTGGATGGGCACTTCTTTGAGCAGATTGAGTTTCTGGAGCATCACATTTGTGGGGTCAATTAAACGCTCAAAATGGCCAGAAAAAGAGAACTTTCATCTGAAACTCGACAGTCTATTCTTGTTCTTAGAAATGAAGGCTATTCCATGCGAGAAATTGCTAAGAAATTGAAGATTTCCTACACCGGTGTGTACTACTCCCTTCAGAGGACAGCACAAACAGGCTCTAACCAGAGTAGAAAAAGAAGTGGGAGGCCGCGTTGCACAACTGAGCAAGAAGATAAGTACATTAGAGTCTCTAGTTTGAGAAACAGACGCCTCACAGGTCCCCAACTGGCATCTTCATTAAATAGTACCTGTTAGAGCCTGTTTGTGCTGTCCTCTGAAGGGAGTAGTACACACCGGTGTAGGAAATCTTCAATTTCTTAGCAATTTCTCGCATGGAATAGCCTTCATTTCTAAGAACAAGAATAGACTGTCGAGTTTCAGATGAAAGTTCTCTTTTTCTGGCCATTTTGAGCGTTTAATTGACCCCACAAATGTGATGCTCCAGAAACTCAATCTGCTCAAAGAAGTGCCCATCCAACCAATCCAACTTGTGGGAGCTGCTTCTGGAAGCGTGGGGTGCAATTTCTCCAGATTACCTCAACAAATTAACAGCTAGAATGCCAAAGGTCTGCAATGCTGTAATTGCTGCAAATGGAGGATTCTTTGACGAAAGCAAAGTTTGATGTAAAAAAAATCTTATTTCAAATACAAATCATTATTTCTAACCTTGTCAATGTCTTGACTCTATTTTCTATTCATTTCACAACATATGGTGGTGAATAAGTGTGACTTTTCATGGAAAACACGAAATTGTTTGGGTGATCCCAAACTTTTGAACGGTAGTGTATATATATATATATATATAGCTTTACTCAAAAATAATACTCTAACAAAACATTTTATATATATACACTACCGTTCAAAAGTTTGGGATCACCCAAACAATTTTGTGTTTTCCATGAAAAGTCACACTTATTCACCACCATATGTTGTGAAATGAATAGAAAATAGAGTCAAGACATTGACAAGGTTAGAAATAATGATTTGTATTTGAAATAAGATTTTTTTTACATCAAACTTTGCTTTCGTCAAAGAATCCTCCATTTGCAGCAATTACAGCATTGCAGACCTTTGGCATTCTAGCTGTTAATTTGTTGAGGTAATCTGGAGAAATTGCACCCCACGCTTCCAGAAGCAGCTCCCACAAGTTGGATTGGTTGGATGGGCACTTCTTTGAGCAGATTGAGTTTCTGGAGCATCACATTTGTGGGGTCAATTAAACGCTCAAAATGGCCAGAAAAAGAGAACTTTCATCTGAAACTCGACAGTCTATTCTTGTTCTTAGAAATGAAGGCTATTCCATGCGAGAAATTGCTAAGAAATTGAAGATTTCCTACACCGGTGTGTACTACTCCCTTCAGAGGACAGCACAAACAGGCTCTAACCAGAGTAGAAAAAGAAGTGGGAGGCCGCGTTGCACAACTGAGCAAGAAGATAAGTACATTAGAGTCTCTAGTTTGAGAAACAGATGCCTCACAGGTCCCCAACTGGCATCTTCATTAAATAGTACCTGTTAGAGCCTGTTTGTGCTGTCCTCTGAAGGGAGTAGTACACACCGGTGTAGGAAATCTTCAATTTCTTAGCAATTTCTCGCATGGAATAGCCTTCATTTCTAAGAACAAGAATAGACTGTCGAGTTTCAGATGAAAGTTCTCTTTTTCTGGCCATTTTGAGCGTTTAATTGACCCCACAAATGTGATGCTCCAGAAACTCAATCTGCTCAAAGAAGTGCCCATCCAACCAATCCAACTTGTGGGAGCTGCTTCTGGAAGCGTGGGGTGCAATTTCTCCAGATTACCTCAACAAATTAACAGCTAGAATGCCAAAGGTCTGCAATGCTGTAATTGCTGCAAATGGAGGATTCTTTGACGAAAGCAAAGTTTGATGTAAAAAAAATCTTATTTCAAATACAAATCATTATTTCTAACCTTGTCAATGTCTTGACTCTATTTTCTATTCATTTCACAACATATGGTGGTGAATAAGTGTGACTTTTCATGGAAAACACGAAATTGTTTGGGTGATCCCAAACTTTTGAACGGTAGTGTATATATATATATATATATATATATATATATATATATATATATATATATATATATATAGCTTTACTCATAAATAATAGACCTCTAAAAAATATGTATAGCTTCACTCATAAATAATAGACCTCTAAAATATATATATAGCTTTACTCATAAATAATAGAACTCTAAAAGAAATATAGCTTCACTCATAAATAATATACCTCTTATAAAGTATATATATACACTACCGTTCAAAAGTTTGGGATCACATTGAAATGTCCATATTTTTGAAGGAAAAGCACTGTACTTTTCAATGAAGATAACTTTAAACTAGTCTTAACTTTAAAGAAATACACTCTATACATTGCTAATGTGGTAAATGACTATTCTAGCTGCAAATGTCTGGTTTTTGGTGCAATATCTACATAGGTGTATAGAGGCCCATTTCAAGCAACTATCACTCCAGTGTTCTAATGGTACAATGTGTTTGCTCATTGGCTCAGAAGGCTAATTGATGATTAGAAAACCCTTGTGCAATCATGTTCACACATCTGAAAACAGTTTAGCTCGTTACAGAAGCTACAAAACTGACCTTCCTTTGAGCAGATTGAGTTTCTGGAGCATCACATTTGTGGGGTCAATTAAACGCTCAAAATGGCCAGAAAAAGAGAACTTTCATCTGAAACTCGACAGTCTATTCTTGTTCTTAGAAATGAAGGCTATTCCATGCGAGAAACAGGCTCTAACCAGAGTAGAAAAAGAAGTGGGAGGCCGCGTTGCACAACTGAGCAAGAAGATAAGTACATTAGAGTCTCTAGTTTGAGAAACAGACGCCTCACAGGTCCCCAACTGGCATCTTCATTAAATAGTACCTGTTAGAGCCTGTTTGTGCTGTCCTCTGAAGGGAGTAGTACACACCGGTGTAGGAAATCTTCAATTTCTTAGCAATTTCTCGCATGGAATAGCCTTCATTTCTAAGAACAAGAATAGACTGTCGAGTTTCAGATGAAAGTTCTCTTTTTCTGGCCATTTTGAGCGTTTAATTGACCCCACAAATGTGATGCTCCAGAAACTCAATCTGCTCAAAGAAGTGCCCATCCAACCAATCCAACTTGTGGGAGCTGCTTCTGGAAGCGTGGGGTGCAATTTCTCCAGATTACCTCAACAAATTAACAGCTAGAATGCCAAAGGTCTGCAATGCTGTAATTGCTGCAAATGGAGGATTCTTTGACGAAAGCAAAGTTTGATGTAAAAAAAATCTTATTTCAAATACAAATCATTATTTCTAACCTTGTCAATGTCTTGACTCTATTTTCTATTCATTTCACAACATATGGTGGTGAATAAGTGTGACTTTTCATGGAAAACACGAAATTGTTTGGGTGATCCCAAACTTTTGAACGGTAGTGTGTGTATATATATATATATATATATATATATATATATATATATATATATATATATATGCCCTGTGATGACCTGGCGGCTTGTCCAGGGTGTCTCCCCGCCTGCCGCCCAATGACTGCTGGAGTAGGCGCCAGCATCCCCGCGACCCTGAGAGCAGGATAAGTGGTTAAGATAATGGATGGATATGTATATATGTACATACATACACATACACACACACACACACACACACACACACATACTATATATAGCTTTACTAATAAATAATGGACCTCTAAAGGGCATTTCAGTGCACCGGGTTCATTTATTGTTTTGCTGAAAATGATAAGGTTTTTGGAAGTAAAAATGACATTGGAGACCAATTAGAATCAAAATTAAATTGTCTTTGTTTTAACAATATATTTATTGGTTTCAGTTTGCAAATCACGTCATATTATACAATGAATAACAATTATATAAAACACAGCGAACATTTTCTCCCGTTCTCCCTCCCACAACTCCTCCTTATCACCTGAGTAGAGACATAAAAGAAAGAAAAAACGTTAAAATGATAAATACAGTGTAAAAAGAAAAATAAATAAAGTATAGGGTGTTTCTTAGATCGGTGTACAACATTACCATACCAGCCTCCACCCTCAGAGCTTGTTCCTGCTACAGCAGATTTCCAACATTAACACTATGCCTTAAGTACATAAAAGCTTCTCCAGATTCCGCCAAAAATATTTTGTTTACATCTAATAATATACGTTATCTTTTCCATTGACGTGTTTGAAGTCATTTCTTTAATCCACGTTCCCATTCTTGGATCATTAACTTTTTTCCAATTAAGAGCAATTATACATTTAGCTTATGAATTTCAACTCTTTGCTGTGTAAGTGATGGTTGATAGGATATATACCCAGAATAAAAAGCTTAGGATCCGATGGTAATTTCTTTGATAAAATTTGATCAATCTTATTAATAATATCTTGTCAAAAGGATTTCACTTTCACACATTCCCATATACAGTGGTATAGTGTCCCTCTTGCCCCTCATTACACTTGATACAGATTATATAACACATATATATATGTGTTATATAGGTTATATATATATATATATTAATATTATCGTTACACCTGATACAGACTATATTATATATATATATATATATATATATATATATATATATATATATATATATATATATATATATATATATAATCATTACACTTGACACAGGTTATATATCATATAGGTTATATATATTATCATTACATTTGATACAGGTATCAGGAATGTTATCATTACACTTTCCATGTCCCAAGGACCAATCTGCAATGTGGAAATCGGCATGCCCAAGTCCCGGCCTTTGCCTGCCGCCCAGCCTGCATTGCACCCTACCCCAATGCTCATCTCTGCGTGTGGTGGGTCCACGGGGTGGAATGTCACCTCTCTGGCAGGGAAGGAACCTGAGCTGGTGCGGGAGGTGGAGCAGTACCAACTAGATATAGTTGGGCTCACCTCCACACAGCATGGGCTCAGGTACCAAACACCTGGAGGGGGGCTGGACTCATTACTTTTCCGGAGTTGGCCAAGGTGACAGGTGCCGGGCAGGTGTGGGGATACTCACAAGTCCCTGGTTGAGCGCCGCCGTGTTTGAGTTCCCCCCGGGGAATGAGAGGGTTGCCTCTACACGACTGCGAGTCGCTGGGGGAAAGGCTCTAACTGTTGTGTGTGCTTACGCACCGAAAACAGTTCGGAGTATCTGGCCTTCTTGGAGTCTCTGGGTGGTGTCCTGGATAGGGCTCCGCCTCGGGACTCTATAGTTCTGCTGGGGGACTTCAACACTCACGTGGGCAATGATGGAGAAACCTGGAGGGGCATGATTTGGAGGAACGGCCTCCCCGATCTGAACCCGAGCGGTGCCTTGTTATTGGACTTCTGTGCGAGTCATGGATTGGCAATAACAAACACCATGTTCGAACATAAGGTAGTTAATAAGTGTACTTGGTACCAGAACATCTTAGGCTGAAGATCGATAATAGACTTTGTGGTCGTATCATCAGATCTGTGGCGGTATGTTTTGGACACTCGGGTGAAGAGAGGAGCAGAGCTGTCAACTGATCACCACCTGGTGGTGAGTTGGATCAGATGGCGGGGAAGGCTGCCGGACAGACCTGGCAAACCCAAACGTGTAGTGAGGGTGAACTAGGAATGTCTGGCAGAGGCCCCTGTCCATGAGGTCTCCAACTCCCACCTCCGGAACAAGTTCTCGTGTATCCCGAGGGAGGCTGGGGACATGGAGCCTGAGTGGGCCATGTTCAAAGCCTCTATTGTAGATGCGTAAGGCAGGAGCTGTGGTCAAAAGGTCATCGGTGCCTGTCGAGGCGAAAACCCAAGAACACGCTGGTGGACACCGGTGATGAGGGACGCCGTCAGGCTGAAGAAGGAAGCCTTTTGGACTTGGTTGGCACAGGGGTCTCCTGAAGCAGCAGACAGCTACCAGGAGGACGGAAGGGCTGGCGCTTCGACGGTCGCAAAAGGAAAAACTGGGGTGTGGGAGGACTTGGGCGAGGCTATGGAGGAGGACTTTCGGTTGGCCTCAAAGAAGTTCTGGCAAACCATCCGGCCACTCACAAAGGAGAAGCAGGGCTTGACTCAGGCTGTGTACAGCCGGGGAGGGGAACTTTTGACCCGGACTGGGGATATTTGTCAAGCGGTGGAAAGAACACTTTGAGGAGCTCCTGAACTCGACTAACACGTCCTCAGTGGAGAAGGTAGAGTCTGAAGACTCAGGGGAAGCCCCATCCATATCCCTGGCAGAGGGGTCTCTGAGGTAGTTAAAAAGCTCCTCAGTAGCAATGCGCCGGGTGTGGATGAGATTCGCCCTGAGATGCTGAAGGCTCTGGACATTGTTAGGCTGTCTTGGTTGGCACGCCTCTTCAGTGTCGCGTGGAGGCCGGGGACAGTACCTGTGGAGTGGCAGACTGGGCTGGTGGTTCCCATATTCAAAGAAGGGGATCCGAGGGTGTGCTCCAATTATCGGGGCATCACATTGCTCAGCCTCCCTGGGAAAGTCTACTCTAGGGTGCTTGAAAGGAGGCTCCGACCGATTGTCAAACCTCAGATCCAGGAGGAACAATGCAGATTCTGTCCTGGCCGTGGAACAACAGACCAACTCTTTACCCTTGCGGAAGTGCTGAGGGGGGCATGGGAGTTTGACCAGCCAGTCTACATGTGTTTTGTGGACTTGGAGAAGTCTTATGACCGTGTACCCCGGGGCACTCTGTGGGGGGTACTGCGGGATTATGGGGTAACGGGACAGTTGTTACAAGCCATCCGGCACTTATATAACCAAAGTGAGAGCTGTGTCCTCATTCTCGACACAAAGTCAAACACGTTTTTGGTGGATGTTGGACTCCGCCAAGGTTGTCTCTTGTCTCCGATTCTGTTTGCGATATTCATGGACAGGATCTCAAGGTGCAGCCAATGGGGGGAGTGTGTCCGTATTGGGAACCTCAGAATTGCATCTCTGCTCTTCGCAGATGATGTGGTTTTGTTGGCTTCATCAGAACGCGACCTCCGGTGCGCACTGGGGCGGTTTGCAGCTGAGTGTGAAATGGCCGGGATGAGAGTCAACACCTCCAAGTCTGAGGCCATGGTTCTCCACCGGAAAATGGTGGATTGCTCCCTCCGGGTTTGGGACAAGTTGCTGCCCCAAGTGAAGAAGTTCAAGTATCTCGGGGTCTTGTTCACGAGTGAGGGTAGGATGGAGTAGGAGATTGACAGACGGATCGGTGCAGCATCAGCAATAATGTGGACGTTGTACTGGACTGTTGTGGTGAAGAAGGAGCTGATCCAGAAGGTAAAGCTCTCAATTTACCAGTCAATCTTCGTTCCAATCCTCACCTATGGTCATGAGCTTTGGGTAGTGACCGAAAGGGTGAGATTGCGGATACAAGTGGCTGAAATGTGTTTCCTCCGTAGGGTGTCTGGGCTAAGCCTTAGAGATAGGGTGAGGAGCTTGGATATCCGGAAGGAGCTTGGAGTAGTCTCGCTGCTCCTTCGCATTGAAAAGAGCCAATTGAGATGGTTCGGGCATCTGATTAGGATGCCTCCTGGGTGCCTTCCTTCGGAGGTTTACCAGGCACGGCCAACTGTGAGGAGACCCTGGGGTAGACCCAGAACTCGCTGGAGGGACTACATGTCCAATCTGGCCTGGGAACGCCTTTGGATCCTCCAGGAGGAGCTGGAGGGTGTTGCTGGGGAGAGGGACATCTGGAGTGCCCTACTTAGCTTGCTACCACCGCGACCCAACCCCGGAAATGCGGCTGAAGATGAGATGAGATGAGATCATAGACCCAGATTCAAACGAGCCATACGAAGATGACATTAAACTTTATCATAGTAGTGTCCTGTAAATAACGAGGATCTAAGGAATGGTTTTGAGATGAGGATAGAAAGTTCCTCATATGAAGATAGTAAAAAGTGATTCTCGGGAATGTCCTATTGGAACGTCTTCCATCAGGTGAGACTGAAGAGCTCACTTAGATGATGATGATGATGAAATGTGTCTGTCATTCAACCTTCTGGCATTTGCTTACCTGGATTATTGAGCATGCATCAAGACATCACTTTAACAGCGTTTCTAAAGCTTACTTACAGTGGTGTCCTTAACAAACAGTCATTAAAGTTTTACTTTCCCAGGGTAACATTTTACAATTTTTAAAGGTCAACAAAACACCCCAATTAAGATAGCCCACAGCCCTGTTTGAGATTAAGAACATGCCAGAATCTGGGGAAAATGCTGAGATGGGCTACATGTAACATACCACAGGTGTTTTTTTACATTTAGGAGCAGCTCAGTCTGCTCTGGACAATGCTCGAGTCAACAGCAACCCTGGAGGTACAGAAGAAACTAGCTGTGAAACTGTCTTGATGCTCAGTAACCCTCAGTAAGTAAACGTTGTGCCCAGATGAACTGATCCAACCCTCTGGGATTAACTGTAACAACCTCTTTCAAGTTAGAACTACTGAAAAATACACAAATATGTGTCTGCTCTGTCTTTTGATAACTGTGTCCTCTCTCTCGCTCTGTCTCTCTCTCGCTCAAATACTTCTCTCCTCAATGGAAGAATTTAATTTTTTTCTATTTATAGATAGGTAGATAGATACTTTTATTTCCTTCAGAATCAATAAAGTGTCATTACAGCTCACATAATCCAAAGGCACAATATCAAAATATACATAATATATTATATACACATTATATCTAATACTACTTTCGGCTGCTCCTGTTAGGGGTCGCCACAGCAGATCATCCGTTTCCATTTCTCCCTGTCCTCTGCACCTTCCTCTGTCACACCAGCCACCTGCATGTCCTCCCTCACCACATCCATAAACCTCCTCTTTGGCCCTCCTCTTTTCCTCTTCCCTGGCAGCTCCATCCCTGGCAGCTCCATATTCAGCATCCTTCTCCCAGTATACCCAGCATCTCTCCTCCACACATGTCCAAACATCTCAATCTTGTCTCTCTTGCTTTGTCTCCAAACTGTCCAACTTGAGCTGTCCGTCTAATATACTCGTTCCTAATCCTGTCCTTCTTCGTCACTCCCAATGAAAATCTTAGCATCTTCAACTCTGCCACCTCCAGCTCTGCCTCCCCTCTTCTCATCAGTGCCACTGTCTCCACACCATATAGCATAGCTGGTCTCACTACCATCTTGTAAACCTTCCCTTTAACTCTTGCTGGTACCCTTCTGTCACAAATCACTCTTGACCCTCTTCTCCACCCACTCCACCCTGCCTGCACTCTCTTCTTTACCTCTCTTCTGCACTCCCCATCACTTTGGACAGTTGACCCCAAGTATTTAAACTCATATTCCTTCGTCACCTCTACTCCTTGCATCCTTACCATTCCACTGTCCTCCCTCTCATTCACGCATAGGTATTCCGTCTTGCTCCTACTGACTTTAATTCCTATTCTCTCCAGTGCATACCTCCACCTCTCCAGACTCTCCTCCACCTGCACCCTACTCTCACTGCAGATCACAATGTAATCCGCAAACATCATAGTCCACGGAGACTCCTGCCTGATCTCGTCCGTCAACGTGTCCATCACCATTGTACAAACCCCAATTCCAATGAAGTTGGGACGTTGTGTAAAACGTGAATAAAAACAGAATACAATGATTTGCAAATCCTTTTCGACCTATATTCAATTGAATACACTAAAAAATAAAAGATATTTAATGTTCAAACTGATAAACTTTATTGTTTTTTGCAAATATTCACTCATGTTGAATTTGATGCCTGTCCAAAGGAGGTGAATCAAGTGCAACTGGACTTGGTATTTATCCGTGAAGACGTTTCGCCTCTCATCCAAGAGGCTTCCTCAGTTCGTTCCTTTCTGACTAGACCAAGCTAGTCTGACTGGCGGCTGATGAGACTCAGAATTTATCCTCTTGGAGTCGTTGTCAGAGCTATTGATGTCCATGGCTCTTTGTGTCCCGATGTTTACCAACGCCCGTCGCTAACAGAGCCATAGATATGAGTGGCTCTTTTGTGTACCGATGTTTGGCCGCGCCCGTCGTTATCGGAGCTATTGATATGCATGGCTCTCCTGTGCTCCGATGTCCAGCCGCGCCCGTCGCCATCGGAGCTATTGATTTGCATTTGTTTAGCAGCGACGGTCGTTGGGGGTGTTAGTTTTGACTTGGGGTGAAGGAAGCCATCTATGCGAAACTGGAAAAACCATCCCTCAACAGAGGAGGAGGTCTGCAACACCACCTATCTCCCACTTACAATGCTGTCCTTTCATCTCTACCCAAGAAACTCAAGAAGCCTAGCCTCCAAGAACAACAATCGGTCACTAACGGCTCCAACGACTCTCATGACCACTGAATGATGAAGTTGAAACTAACACCCCCAACGACCGTCGCTGCTAAACAAATGCAAATCAATAGCTCCGTAGCTATAGCGTTGGTAAACATTGGGACACAAAGGGCCATGGACATCTATAGCTCTGATAACGACTCCTAGAGGATAAATTCTGAGTCTCATCACCAGCCAGTCAGACTAGCTTGGTCTAGTCAGAAAGGCACGAACTGAGGAAGCCTCTTGGATGAGAGGACCAAGTCCAGTTGCACTTGATTCAACTCCTTTGGTAGCCATGACCTGGATGAATGAGAACATTCACAGACAATTTGATGCCTGCAACACGTTCCAAAGAAGCTGGGACAGGGGCAACAAAAGACTGGGAAAGTTGAGGAATACTCAAAAAACACCTGTTGGGAACATTCCACAGGTGAACAGGTTAATTGTAAACAGGTGAGTGTCATGATTGGGTATAAAAGGAGCATCCCCGAAAGGCTCAGTCGTTCACAAGCAAGGATGGGGCGAGGTTCACCACTTTTTGAACAACTGCGTGAGCAAATAGTCCGACAGTTTAAGAACAACGTTTCTCAACTTCAGTTGCAAGGAATTTAGGGATTTCATCATCTACAGTCCATAATATCATCACAAGATTCAGAGAATCCGGAGAAATTTCTGCACGTAAGTGGCAAGGCCGAAAACCAACATTGAATGGCCGTGACCTTCGACCCCTCAGGCGGCACTGCATTAAAAACCGACATCATTGTGTAAAGGATATTACCACGTGGGCTCAGGAACACTTGGGAAAACCATCGTCAGTTAACACAGTTTGTCGCTACATCTACAAGTGCAAGTTAAAACTACCATGCACAGTGAAAGCCATATATCAACAACACCCAGAAACACCGCCGGCTTCTCTGGCCCCGAGCTCATCTGAGATGGACTGACCCAAAGTGGAGAAGTGTGCTGTGGTCTGATGAGTCCACATTTCAAATTGTTTCTGGAAATCATGGATGCCGTGTCCTCCGGGCTAAAGAGGAAAAGGACCATCCAGATTGTTATCAGCGCAGAGTCCAAAAGCCAGCATCTGTGATGGTATGGGGGGGGTGTTAGTGCCCATGGCATCATGGGTAGCTTGCACATCTGTGAAGGCACATTAATGCTGAAGGTACATACAGGTTTTGGAGCAACATATGCTGCCATCCAAGCAACGTCTTTTTCAGGGACGTCCCTGCTTATTTCAGCAAGACAATGCCAAGCCACATTCTGCACGTGTTATAACAGTGGGGCTTTGTAGTAAAAGAGTGCGGGTACTAGACTGGCCTGCCTGCAGTCCAGACCTGTCTCCCATTGAACATGTGTGGTGCATTATGAAGCGCAAAATACGACAACGGAGACCCCGGACTGTTGAGCAACTGAAGTCGTACATCAAGCAAGAATGGGAAAGAATTCCGCCTACAAAGCTTCAACAATTAGTGTCCTCAGTTCCCAAACGCTTATTGAGTGTTGTTAAAAGGAAAGGTGATGTAACACAGTGGTGAACATGCCCCTGTCCCAGCTTCTTTGGAACGTGTTGCAGGCATCAAATTCAAAATGAGTGAATATTTGCAAAAAAACAATAAAGTTTATCAGTTTGAACATTAAATATCTTGTCTTTGTAGTGTATTCAATTGAATATAGGTCGAAAAGGATTTGCAAATCATTGTATTCTGTTTTTATTTACGTTTTACACAACGTCCCAACTTCATTGGAATTGGGGTTTGTAAACAAGAAAGGACTCAGAGCCGATCCTTGATGTAATCCCACCTCTACCTTGAACCCATCTGCCATTCCAACCACACACCTCACCATTGTCACACTGCCCTCATACATATCCTGCACCACTCCTACATACTTCTCTGCAACTCCCGACTTCCTCATACAATACCACACCTCCTCTCTCAGCACCCTGTCATATGCTTTCTCTAAATCCACAAAGACACAATGTAACTCCTTCTGGCCTCCTCTATACTTTTAAATCAACATTCTCGAAGCAAACATCACATCTGCGGTGCTCTTTCATGGCATGAAACCATACTGCTGCTCACAAATCATCACCTCTCCTCTTAACCTAGCTTCTATTACTCTTAAAGAAAATATAAAATAGCAGATGCTACATTGAGAAAAAGATTTAGCACAAAGTTGTAGAAGGGTGTAGCCAGGGGTTGTGACTTGTATCACATCACATAGCCAAGCCGATGACAATCCCTGGTTTTAATAATGCAGTTATAAACACAGGAGTAACACTGGACTCAAATTCATTGCTTTGCATTTGCATATACATCATACAGATGATGCTAAAATGTCAAGATAAGCACCAGGGTAGATGCCTCTGTATGGGATGTGTGTAAGTACACCAGTTTCCAGTGAGAATAAGTTTTGTAGTGTTGTGTAGACCTTTTATGTTTGCATTCTTTGTTTCAATAAGCAGCGAGTTCATTGTTGGGATGTTTTTCCATCATTGTTTCCTTTATCAGAAGTTGTTCCAGAATGCTTAGTGACATGGAAGCTGAGGAGCTGCTGAGGTTCCTCACACCTGACACACGGCCTGATGTCAAAGGTCAAGCTACAGAGTACCTCATGGGCCTCTCTGTAAACAGGTATCATAATAATGATATCAACAATAATGAATTACAACACAATGTTTAACAAAACAGGAAATGTAACAAATGTAAAACAGCACACCATTGTGAACTTTAGCCCATCAGTACTTGTCGGTTCAGGAGTGATGACAAAAATGAAAATGACAAAAATGAACATAGAACATACAGTTAGACATTGAACAGAATAAAAACAGAGAAATGTTTGGAAAAAGGGAGAAGTTGGGAGGGTGAGGAATATTCCTTGCTGTTATGTGTTATCTCCTGGCTATATTTATGTGTTGGTTATAGCTCTCAACATGTGCTGGGTGTTGTGGAGGTATCACGGAACAATTGGCCGTCCAATGAATATTTTTTGTACCTCCAGATTTTTTTTTGAGCACAGTGACACATGTCTTTTTCCCCAGGGATGGCTGCTGCTTCTTGCGCTCTCAACCTGACATCCTGGTTGCCCTGGTTGGCCTGACCTCTGACCCATCTGTTGCCATCGTGAAGGACTGCTACCACACTCTTATCAATTTGTCTGCTCATGAGACTCTTCACCAGGTAATGTTTGTTTTAAGATTGTTATAAATAACTAGTACATTTAAAAGCGAACCACTGCGTAAAGGAACCCTACAACAATTTTGAACCATATTTACATTTATTACTCTTTATTACTCTTCCATGTCTGTAACGTCCAGCAGACTTTCAGATCTTTTCCGTAGTGCCATAACTACCAGTAGAAACCATGCTTACCCTCATGGTCCAGTGACGTGTTGCTGATGTCGCTGTGTGGTGGTAGAACTACTGCTGAGAAATGGAAAGTAAAGTTTCCATTTTGATTCTCGATCAATGAGGAGCGGATACTGTGTCTGCTGGAAAAGCACATCAGCCATATTTACGGCAAGACACTCGGATGCTGTACCTGAAATGGTTTGGACAGCAAGATTATCTCAGCATGTCCACTGAAAACCCTTTAAATGACTGATTTTGATGATGTTTGGGGAAAATCTAGCATATAGCCATTATTATCCAGAATACAGGGCTGAAGAAATCCATCAAAGAGAAGTGGAATCTGCTGCTGTGGTGGCTGTACAGACTGCTAACACTACAGCAGCTAACACTACAGACAGCTAACATTACAGTAGCTAACACTACAGACAGCTAACACTAAAGCAGCTAACATTAAAGCAGCTAACACTACAGCAGCTAACACTGAAGCAGCTAAAACTACTACTACTAGAGCCAGCATGATACAAATGTAGAAATATACCTTTAGCCATGATAAAGCCAGAATAATAAAATACATTACATAGAAGAGATGAACAACAGCTTGTGAAAAGAAGTTGCCCAAAATGAAACAGAAGACCTCCCAGTTGCACACTTCAGGAACTAAATGTGTTTTTATGCTATCAGAGTCACACTGAAATATTTTGTATATCCACCCACAGATTCACTGTTATTATCTGTTCATTGTATCAAAATATTAATAAGTTACCTAGTCAAAGAAAGTTGAATCAGTTCACCTGGACACAACGTTTATTGAGAGATATGTTTCATCACTCATCTAAGTGACCTCTTCATTCTCAACTGACTGCACCCTTATAAACAATACAGTGGCATAACCACCCAAACCAACGACCAGTTTCATATGCAAATATGGTGTGACCATTAATTAGAGTTACAATGGTCATGTGTACTATTCACAGAGGGTTGGGGAATGTAGCAGTCACAGCATTGTAAGATGGTGACAGATGTACTCTTAGACCCCCCCCTCAGTTCAGGGATGGTCGTTCCCTCGTCACATAGATGGGCTCTCTGACTCCCCGTTCAAACCAGCATTCCTCCCTATCAAGGATGTGGTCTGTAGATGGTGAAGACTGTGGAGTACTGGTCTGTAGATGGTGTAGACTGTGGAGTCCTGGTCTGTAGATGGTGTCGACTGTGGAGTCCTGGCCTATAGATGGTGTAGACTGTGGAATCCTGGTCTGTAGATGGTGTAGACTGTGGAGTACTGGTCTGTAGATGGTGTAGACTGTGGAGTCCTGGTCTGTAGATGGTGTAGACTGTGGAGTCCTGGCCTATAGATGGTGTAGACTGTGGAATCCTGGTCTGTAGATGGTGTAGACTGTGGAGTCCTGGTCTGCAGATGGTGTAGACTGTGGAGTCCTGGCCTGACATGTTAGCTCTCCTGTGTTGTATCATCCTCTTGGCCAGCGTCTGTTTAGTTTCCCCAATGTACAATTCATGACAGTCCTCCTGGCATTTAACAGCTACACTATATTGCTCTCTTTGTGCTGGGGGACCCTGTCCTTTTTTTCCCCTCTTTTATTCTATAGAAATAAAAACGTTGAAAATACAACACACATATATACCAAACAAATAGTGAAATAAAACATTTTTACAAACACACCGAACTCTACAGAATCAAAAATTACAACACAGGTTGACAAAAACAGAAAGCACAGACTGGGGAGTGTTTGCACAGGGAGCAGACTTAGAGGAATACACTTCAGCCATCTTGGCCTACATTCATTTCTGTACTGAGACAGTACTAACCACCAAACCATCAAGGTATTTCCGAACAAGAAGCCATGGCTGGACAGGAATGTGTGGTCTCTGCTCAGGGCTCGAGATGCTGCCTTCAGGACAGGCGACATGCTGGCCTACAAAAATGCCCAGAGGGACTTGAAAAAGGGCATTAGAGAGGCTAAACGCAGGTACAAGCAGCACACTGAGGGGCACTTCACACATACCAACAACCCCCGGAGCATGTGGAGAGGTATTAAAAACACAACAGATTACAAATGCAGCACCCCCACATCACCCATGACAGCACACCCCCCGACACGCTTAACCAGTTCTTTGCATGCTTTGAAACGCAGCTCAGTGGAGTGAGGGCCCAAATGACCCTGCCTAAGGAGGTGCATGCACTCGTCCTACAGCACCATTAGGTGAAATCCAGTCTGAGCAGAATCGATATCTCCAAAGCGGCCGGACCAGGCAGAGTGTTGGGTTGCACACTGAAGACATGCGCGGACCAACTAACAGGGGTGTTCACTGACATGTTCAACCTCTCCTTACAACAGGCTGTTGTCCCCACCTGCCTTAAATCCACCACTATTGTACCTGTACCCAAGAAGACAGCAGTCAACTGCCTCAGTGACTATCGCCCGGTTGTCCTGTCCTGACCCCAATTATTATGAAGTGCTTTGAGAGGATTATATTCTCTCACATCAAGGACATCATCCCCACAGATCTGGACAGCCACCAATTTGCATATGGGGGAACAGATCTATGGAGGACGCAGTCTCAATTACACTTCATACAAACCTGTCCCACCTGGAGCATCCAAACACATATGTCAGGATGCTTTTTATTGACTTCAGCTCTGCTTTCAATATGATAACCCCCATAAACTAGTACACAAACTCAGTGACCTAGGATTAACCACTTCACTCTGTTCATGGATTATGGACTTCCTCACTCACAGACCACAAAATGTCAGGATAGGTAACCATACATCTTCAACCCTCGTCCTGAACACAGATGTGCCACAAGGCTGTGTGCTCAGTCCAGCCCTCTTCACCCTTTTCACCCACGATTGTACCCCCATTCACTCCTCCAACACTATAGTGAAGTTTGCTGATGACACCACTATAGTGGGATTCATAACCAACAACAAGGAAACACACTATAGACAGGAGGTCCAACATCTGGCTGGATGGTGTTTAGACAATAACCTGGTCCTGAACACCAGTAAAACAAAAGCGATCATTGTGGACTTTAGGAGATCCAAGAAGACCACCCCATCCCCACTGCACATAAACGGTGAAGATGTGCATATTGTGGATAACATCAAATTCCTGGGAATCCACTTAACCAAAGAACCCACGTGGTCACTCAACACTTCCCACCTGATGAAGAAAGCACAACAGAGGCTTTTCTTCCTCAGGAAACTTAAACAAGCCGGTCTCCCTTCTCAGCTGCTGGTCAACTTTTACAGAAGTACAATAGAAAGCATCCTCTGTCAATGTGTCAGTGTGGTATGCCAGCTGCACAACAGAGAACAGGTGGGACTTGGCCTGGGTGGTAAAGACAGCACAGAGGATTGTGGGAGCTGTGCTTCCGAACCTGGATGCTGTGAATGCTGGCCGCCTACAGAGGAAAGCCAGCAACATCAGCAAAGACGCAACACACCCAGGTCACTGTCTGTTCGTTCCCTTGCCATCAGGGAAATGATACAGCACCATCAAAACCCGGACTAACAGGCTGAGGAACAGCTTCTTCCCCAGAGCTGTAGCCTCCATCGCCCCCTGTTATGACCCTTTAGTCTAGGGGACGTACAAGGCCTAACATTATGCAGTGAGAATGCGTGTTGCAACACAAAAACCCAAGATGCTGACTAAAATGCAAAAATATTTATTATAAGTAATGTGAACGTCACAGCGAACAAGGGAACTAAGAGTGGTGCCCAAGTAAAGAAATCATAAAAAAGTGACCTCCTAAAGTAGTGCAATATGATTCTAGACTAATAAATACAGAGGGTGGCTCTCACTCCTAACCTGGTGTATATAACAAAGATAGGCTACGTGATGAAGATTATATCCATGGGCAGCTTACCTATCCCCTTGATCCTGCACGTAAAAAAATAATAATGCTATACCATGTATAGATCATAAAAACAAAGCTGTACAACAAACAAGGATATGACAGTGTCCAGCCAAACAAAAAAACAAGGCGACATCCCTGACAAAGGACAGGAGGGCATTTCAATAGGTGGTCGGGTGGTTGAGTGGACCTGGAAACACCTGAGCTTGACCAGCAGCTCCACAGGAGGCGGGGCATTACCTGGGGAGGGAAAATTACACAGACACATGGCACTAGGGCCGTAATACCCCCTCCCATAAGAGCAAGCCTCAATGGCTGGCGATAATCATATGCTTTCTCCCCATCAATCTGCCACATAACATATCCACTCATAAACATTAATCGTAACAATCCCACACATTAATAACAACATATTCCACACATTACTCGTAACCACAAGAAAGGGCATCAGCAAACACATTCTCTGAACCTTTCCTGTGTCGGATCTCCAAATTATAACCTTGGACGATCAGTGACCACCGCATCAGGCACTGTTTGTGGTTACACATTATGTGAAGGAACACTAAGAGATTGTGGTCAGTATAGACAATCACAGGCGTAACACTAGATCCTACGTAAATGTCAAAGAACTGAAGTGCGAGTAGTAGAGCCAGAGTCTCCTGCTCTATGGTAGAGTAGCGTGACTGACTGCTGTTAAACTTCTTCGAGTAGTAACAGACTGGATAGTCCAGACCGTCAGAATCCCTCTGACTCAGAACGGCACTGGCACCAACTGTACTAGCACTGACTTCGTTGGTAAAGGGCTTGTGAAAATCCAGAGCAGTAAGGACAGGGGCACTACATAACAGGGCTTTGATGCAATCAAACGCTGTTTGGCAGTCAGCAGACCACGCAAACGGTACTGAGGGACTGAGTAAGCCAGTTAGTGGGGCTACAACTGAGGAGAAGTTGCGGCAAAACCCCATGTAATACCCAGCCATTCCTAGGAACTGACGCAACTCCCACCGTGTGGTGGGCACTGGAATTGTCGTTATGGCAACAACCTTGGCTTCAACGGGATGCACTCGCACTTTACCTCCGCCCACCTGTTTACCTAGATAAGTCACCGTGGCGTTGCCAAACTCACACTTGGCAAGGTTCAGGGTTAGAGAAGCAGCTGCCAACCACTGAAACACTGTTCTTAACTAACTCAAATGATCTGACCAATTAGAGGAGTAACTACTACATCATCAAGATATGCTGTACAGTTAGGCACATCTGCAAGCACTATGTTCACTAGACGTTGGAATGTAGCTGGAGCGTTTCGCATTCCGAATGCCATTACTGAGTATTGCAGGAACCTGTCAGGTGTAACGAAGGCAGATATCTCAGATGCACGAGGTGAAAGGGGCACCTGCCAATACCCTTTCAACAGATCTAGCTTGGTGACATAACAGGCCGAACCAATGGTATCAACACAATCATCCAAGCGGGTCAAGGGATACAAATCAGGAATAGTGACATGATTCACTTTCCGGTAATCAGTGCAGAAACAAAACGTAGAATCGGGTTTCGTAACCAGGATGCATGGGGAGCTCCACGGACTTGAACTAGGATGTGCCAAGTTATGTTCTAAAAGATAGCAGACTTCTTGTTGCATGACTGATGTTTTCACCGTATTGACTCTGTACGGGTGTTGTTTAATCGGCACTGCCCCACCCATGTCAATGTCGTGTTCCAAAACGGTAGTGCGGGAAGGAACATCTCCGAACAGACAAATAAAATTCTGAACTAAAGTCACTATGCTGGCTTCCTGCTCCTTGTTTAAATGTAGCAATAGAGAAGAAAGGTTCAACAACATCACAGAGTTGGCTAATCGAGGAGTTTGTTGAGGCACATTGCTCAAACTTAAACCATCCTCATCACTTCCTGTAACAGTAGCACGTCCAGGACTCACTGCCTTATGCACCACAGATGTGACAGTGGCCACAGGGGTTGCACCTGGAGCCTCAGGCTGGGTCTCCCTTCTGGAATGGTAGCGCTTCAACATATTTATATGACACACACGAGACTGCCGTCTCCGATCAGTTCTGACAACATAGTCAGTATCACTTCCCGTCAAAAACGCAAGGTCCTGAAAAACTAGAATCCAGAGAGGAAGCAGGGACAGGCAGCAAGACTAAAACCATGTCACCAGACTGCAAAGAACGAGAGACTGCTGCCTGATCAAACTGACATTTAATCTTCCGTTGAGAAGCAGTGACAACTTCTTTAGTGACACTGCAGAACTCATGCAGCTGCTCTCGGAATCTGCCCACATAGGACAGCACATTTTTCTTCGAAACTCGAAGAAAAATGTGCTGTCCTAATGTTTCTAAAATGTCAGTGGAGGATGTTTCTAAGGTGTCCGAGTACGATGTTTCTAAGATGTCAGAGTAGGATATGTTTCTAAGATATCAGAGTGGGATATGTTTCTAAGATGTCAGAGTAGGATATGTTTCTAAGATGTCAGAGTAGGATATGTTTCTAAGATGTCAGAGTATGATATGTTTCTAAGATGTCAGAGTAGGAATGTTCCAAAATGTCAGAGGAGGATGTTTCTAGGATATCAGAGTAGGATATGTTTCTAAGATGTCAGAGTAGGAAATGTTCCAAAATGTCAGAGGAGGATGTTTCTACGATATCAGAGTAGGATGTTTCTAAGATGTCAGAGTAGGAAATGTTCCAAAATGTCAGAGGAGGATGTTTCTAGGATATCAGAGTAGCATATGTTTCTAAGATGTCAGAGTAGGAAATGTTCCAAAATGTCAGAGGAGGATGTTTCTAAGATATCAGAGTAGCAGATGTTTCTAATATGTCAGAAGAGGACGTTTCTAAGATGTCAGAGTAGGATATGTTTCTAACATTTTTGAGTAGGATATCTTTCTAAGATATCAGAGTGGGATATGTTTTTCAGATGTCAGAATAGGATGTTTCTAAGATGTCAGAGTAGGATATGTTTCTAAGACGTCAGAGACTGATATGTTTCTAAGATTTCAGAGTAGGAAATTTTCCAAAATGTCAGAGGAGGATGTTTCTAAGATGTCAGAGTAGGAAATGTTCCAAAATGTCAGAGGAGGATGTTTCTAAGATGTCAGAGTAGGATATGTTTCTAAGATGTCAGAGACTGATATGTTTCTAAGATGTCAGAGTAGGAAATGTTTCTAAGATGTCAGAGTAGGATATGTTTCTAAGATATCAGAGTAGGAAATGTTCCAAAATGTCAGAGGAGGATGTTTCTAGGATATCAGAGTAGGATATGTTTCTAAGATGTCAGAATAGGATATGTTTCTAATATGTCAGAAGAGAATGTTTCTAAGATGGTAGAGTAGGATATATTTCTAAGATGTCAGATTAGGATATGTTTCTAAGATGCCAGAGTAGGATATGTTTTTAAGATGTCAGAGTTGTTTCTAAGATGTCAGAGTAGAATATGTGTTTAAGATGTCAGAGTAGTATGTTTCTAAGATGTCACAGTAGGATATGTTTCCAAGATGTCAGGGTATGATATGTTTCTAAGATGTCGGAGTAGGATGTTTCTAAGATGTCAGAGTAGGATATGTTTCTAAGATGTCAGAGTATGATATGTTTCTAAAATGTCAGAGGAGGAAGTTTCTAAGATGTCAAAGTAGTATGTTTCCTAGGTGTCAGAGTAGGATGTGTTTCTAAGATGTCGGAGTAGGATGTGTTGCTAACATTTTAGAGTAGGATATCTTTCTAAGATGTCAGAGTGGGATATGTTTTTAAGTTGTCAGAATAGGATGTTTCTAAGATGTCAGAGTAGGATATGTTTCTAAGATGTCAGAGACTGATATGTTTCTAAGATTTCAGAGTAGGAAATTTTCCAAAATGTCAGAGGAGGATGTTTCTAAGATGTCAGAGTAGGAAATGTTCCAAAATGTCAGAGGAGGATGTTTCTAAGATGTCAGAGTAGGAAATATTCCAAAATGTCAGAGGAGGATGTTTCTAGGATATCAGAGTAGGATATGTTTCTAAGATGTCAGAGTAGGATATGTTTCTAAGATGTCAGAGTAGGACATATTTATAAGATGTCAGATTAGGATATGTTTCTAAGATGTCAGAGTTGTTTCTAAGATGTCAGAGTAGAACATGTGTTTAAGATGTCAGAGTAGTATGTTTCTAAGATGTCAGAGTAGGAAATGTTCCAAAAAGTCAGAGGAGGATGTTTCTATCATATCAGAGTAGGATATGTGTCTAATATGTCAGAAGAGGATGTTTCTAAGATGTCAGAGTAGGATATGTTTCTAAGATGTCAGAGTAGGATATGTTTCTAAGATGTCAGAGTAGGATATGTTTCTAAGATGTCAGAGTAGGGAGTTGTTTCTAAGATGTCAGAGTAGAATATGTGTTTAAGATGTCAGAGTAGTATGTTTCTAAGATATCAGAGTAGCAGATGTTTCTAATATGTCAGAAGAGGACGTTTCTAAGATGTCAGAGTAGGATGTTTCTAAGATGTCAGAGTAAGATATGTTACTAAGATGTCAGAGTGGGATATGTTTCTAAGATGTCAGAGTAGGATATGTTTCTAAGATGTCAGAGTAGGATATGTTTCTAAGCTCTCAGAGGGGGATATGTTTCTAAGATGTCAGAGTAGGATATGTTTCTAAGATGTCAGGGTAGGATATGTTTCTAAGATGTCAGAGTATGATATTTTTCTAAGATGTCAGACTAGGAAATGTTCCAAAATGCAGAGGAGGATGTTTCTAAGATATCAGAGTAGGATGTTTCTAAGATGTCAGAGTAGGAAATGTTCCAAAATGTCAGAGGAGGATGTTTCTAAGATATCAGAGTAGCAGATGTTTCTAATATGTCAGAAGAGGATGTTTCTAAGCTGTCCGAGTAGGATGTTTCTAAGTTGTCAGAGTAGGATATGTTTCTAAGATGTCAGAGTAGGATATGTTTCTGAGATGTCAGAGACTGATATGTTTCTAAGATGTCAGAGTAGGAAATGTTCCAAAATGTCAGAGGAGGATGTTTCTAGGATATCAGAGTAGGATATGTTTCTAATATGTCAGAAGAGGACGTTTCTAAGATGTCAGAGTAGGATATGTTTCTAACATTTTAGAGTAGGATATCTTTCTAAGATATCAGAGTGGGATATGTTTTTAAGATGTCAGAATAGGATGTTTCTAAGATGTCAGAGTAGGATATGTTTCTAAGATGTCAGAGACTGATATGTTTCTAAGATTTCAGAGTAGGAAATTTTCCAAAATGTCAGAGGAGGATGTTTCTAAGATGTCAGAGTAGGAAATGTTCCAAAATGTCACAGGAGGATGTTTCTAAGATGTCAGAGTAGGAAATGTTCCAAAATGCCAGAAGAGAATGTTTCTCTGATGTTAGAGTAGGATATATTTCTAAGATGTCAGATTAGGATATGTTTCTAAGATGTCAGAGTAGGATATGTTTTTAAGATTTCAGAGTTGTTTCTAAGATGTCAGAGTAGAATATGTGTTTAAGATGTCAGAGTAGTATGTTTCTAAGATGTCACAGTAGGATATGTTTCCGAGATGTCAGAGTATGATATGTTTCTAAGATGTCGGAGTAGGATGTTTCTAAGATGTCAGAGTAGGATCTGTTTCTAAGATGTCAGAGTATGATATGTTTCTAAAATGTCAGAGGAGGAAGTTTCTAAGATGTCAAAGTAGTATGTTTCCTAGGTGTCAGAGTAGGATGTGTTTCTAAGATGTCGGAGTAGGATGTTTCTAAGATATCAGCGTAGGATGTTTCTAAGATGTCAGAGTAGGATATGTTTCTAACATTTTAGAGCGGGATATCTTTCTAAGATATCAGAGTGGGATATGTTTTTAAGATGTCAGAATAGGATGTTTCTAAGATGTCAGAGTAGGATATGTTTCTAAGATGTCAGAGACTGATATGTTTCTAAGATTTCAGAGTAGGAAATTTTCCAAAATGTCAGAGGAGGATGTTTCTAAGATGTCAGAGTAGGAAATGTTCCAAAATGTCAGAGGAGGATGTTTCTCAGATGTCAAGGTAGGAAATATTCCAAAATGTCAGAGGAGGATGTTTCTAGGATATCAGAGTAGGATATGTTTCTAAGATGTCAGAGTAGGATATGTTTCTAAGATGTCAGAGTAGGACATATTTATAAGATGTCAGATTAGGATATGTTTCTAAGATGTCAGAGTTGTTTCTAAGATGTCAGAGTAGAACATGTGTTTAAGATGTCAGAGTAGTATGTTTCTAAGATGTCAGAGTAGGAAATGTTCCAAAATGTCAGAGGAGGATGTTTCTATCATATCAGAGTAGGATATGTGTCTAATATGTCAGAAGAGGATGTTTCTAGGATATCAGAGTAGGATATGTTTCTAAGATGTCAGAGTAGGATATGTTTCTAAGATGTCAGAGTAGAACATATTTATAAGATGTCAGATTAGGATATGTTTCTAAGATGTCAGAGTTGTTTCTAAGATGTCAGAGTAGAACATGTCTTTAAGATGTCAGAGTAGTATGTTTCTAAGATGTCAGAGTAGGAAATGTTCCAAAATGTCAGAGGAGGATGTTTCTATCATATCAGAGTAGGATATGTGTCTAATATGTCAGAAGAGGATGTTTCTAAGATGTCAGAGTAGGATATGTTTCTAACATTTTTGAGTAGGATATCTTTCTAAGATATCAGAGTGGGATATGTTTTTCAGATGTCAGAATAGGATGTTTCTAAGATGTCAGAGTAGGATATGTTTCTAAGACGTCAGAGACTGATATGTTTCTAAGATTTCAGAGTAGGAAATTTTCCAAAATGTCAGAGGAGGATGTTTCTAAGATGTCAGAGTAGGAAATGTTCCAAAATGTCAGAGGAGGATGTTTCTAAGATGTCAGAGTAGGATATGTTTCTAAGATGTCAGAGACTGATATGTTTCTAAGATGTCAGAGTAGGAAATGTTTCTAAGATGTCAGAGTAGGATATGTTTCTAAGATTTCAGAGTAGGAAATTTTCCAAAATGTCAGAGGAGGATGTTTCTAAGATGTCAGAGTAGGAAATGTTCCAAAATGTCAGAGGAGGATGTTTCTAAGATGTCAGAGTAGGATATGTTTCTAAGATGTCAGAGACTGATATGTTTCTAAGATGTCAGAGTAGGAAATGTTTCTAAGATGTCAGAGTAGGATATGTTTCTAAGATATCAGAGTAGGAAATGTTCCAAAATGTCAGAGGAGGATGTTTCTAGGATATCAGAGTAGGATATGTTTCTAAGATGTCAGAATAGGATATGTTTCTAATATGTCAGAAGAGAATGTTTCTAAGATGGTAGAGTAGGATATATTTCTAAGATGTCAGATTAGGATATGTTTCTAAGATGCCAGAGTAGGATATGTTTTTAAGATGTCAGAGTTGTTTCTAAGATGTCAGAGTAGAATATGTGTTTAAGATGTCAGAGTAGTATGTTTCTAAGATGTCACAGTAGGATATGTTTCCAAGATGTCAGGGTATGATATGTTTCTAAGATGTCGGAGTAGGATGTTTCTAAGATGTCAGAGTAGGATATGTTTCTAAGATATCAGAGTATGATATGTTTCTAAAATGTCAGAGGAGGAAGTTTCTAAGATGTCAAAGTAGTATGTTTCCTAGGTGTCAGAGTAGGATGTGTTTCTAAGATGTCGGAGTAGAATATGTTGCTAACATTTTAGAGTAGGATATCTTTCTAAGATGTCAGAGTGGGATATGTTTTTAAGTTGTCAGAATAGGATGTTTCTAAGATGTCAGAGTAGGATATGTTTCTAAGATGTCAGAGACTGATATGTTTCTAAGATTTCAGAGTAGGAAATTTTCCAAAATGTCAGAGGAGGATGTTTCTAAGATGTCAGAGTAGGAAATGTTCCAAAATGTCAGAGGAGGATGTTTCTAAGATGTCAGAGTAGGAAATGTTCCAAAATGTCAGAGGAGGATGTTTCTAAGATTTCAGAGTAGGAAATATTCCAAAATGTCAGAGGAGGATGTTTCTAGGATATCAGAGTAGGATATGTTTCTAAGATGTCAGAGTAGGATATGTTTCTAAGATGTCAGAGTAGGACATATTTATAAGATGTCAGATTAGGATATGTTTCTAAGATGTCAGAGTTGTTTCTAAGATGTCAGAGTAGAACATGTGTTTAAGATGTCAGAGTAGTATGTTTCTAAGATGTCAGAGTAGGAAATGTTCCAAAAAGTCAGAGGAGTATGTTTCTATCATATCAGAGTAGGATATGTGTCTAATATGTCAGAAGAGGATGTTTCTAAGATGTCAGAGTAGGATATGTTTCTAAGATGTCAGAGTAGGATATGTTTCTAAGATGTCAGAGTAGGATATGTTTCTAAGATGTCAGAGTAGGGAGTTGTTTCTAAGATGTCAGAGTAGAATATGTGTTTAAGATGTCAGAGTAGTATGTTTCTAAGATATCAGAGTAGCAGATGTTTCTAATATGTCAGAAGAGGACGTTTCTAAGATGTCAGAGTAGGATGTTTCTAAGATGTCAGAGTAAGATATGTTACTAAGATGTCAGAGTGGGATATGTTTCTAAGATGTCAGAGTAGGATATGTTTCTAAGATGTCAGAGTAGGATATGTTTCTAAGCTCTCAGAGGGGGATATGTTTCTAAGATGTCAGAGTAGGATATGTTTCTAAGATGTCAGGGTAGGATATGTTTCTAAGATGTCAGAGTATGATATTTTTCTAAGATGTCAGACTAGGAAATGTTCCAAAATGCAGAGGAGGATGTTTCTAAGATATCAGAGTAGGATGTTTCTAAGATGTCAGAGTAGGAAATGTTCCAAAATGTCAGAGGAGGATGTTTCTAAGATATCAGAGTAGCAGATGTTTCTAATATGTCAGAAGAGGATGTTTCTAAGCTGTCCGAGTAGGATGTTTCTAAGTTGTCAGAGTAGGATATGTTTCTAAGATGTCAGAGTAGGATATGTTTCTGAGATGTCAGAGACTGATATGTTTCTAAGATGTCAGAGTAGGAAATGTTCCAAAATGTCAGAGGAGGATGTTTCTAGGATATCAGAGTAGGATATTTTTCTAATATGTCAGAAGAGGACGTTTCTAAGATGTCAGAGTAGGATATGTTTCTAACATTTTAGAGTAGGATATCTTTCTAAGATATCAGAGTGGGATATGTTTTTAAGATGTCAGAATAGGATGTTTCTAAGATGTCAGAGTAGGATATGTTTCTAAGATGTCAGAGACTGATATGTTTCTAAGATTTCAGAGTAGGAAATTTTCCAAAATGTCAGAGGAGGATGTTTCTAAGATGTCAGAGTAGGAAATGTTCCAAAATGTCACAGGAGGATGTTTCTAAGATGTCAGAGTAGGAAATGTTCCAAAATGCCAGAAGAGAATGTTTCTCTGATGTTAGAGTAGGATATATTTCTAAGATGTCAGATTAGGATATGTTTCTAAGATGTCAGAGTAGGATATGTTTTTAAGATTTCAGAGTTGTTTCTAAGATGTCAGAGTAGAATATGTGTTTAAGATGTCAGAGTAGTATGTTTCTAAGATGTCACAGTAGGATATGTTTCCGAGATGTCAGAGTATGATATGTTTCTAAGATGTCGGAGTAGGATGTTTCTAAGATGTCAGAGTAGGATCTGTTTCTAAGATGTCAGAGTATGATATGTTTCTAAAATGTCAGAGGAGGAAGTTTCTAAGATGTCAAAGTAGTATGTTTCCTAGGTGTCAGAGTAGGATGTGTTTCTAAGATGTCGGAGTAGGATGTTTCTAAGATATCAGCGTAGGATGTTTCTAAGATGTCAGAGTAGGATATGTTTCTAACATTTTAGAGCGGGATATCTTTCTAAGATATCAGAGTGGGATATGTTTTTAAGATGTCAGAATAGGATGTTTCTAAGATGTCAGAGTAGGATATGTTTCTAAGATGTCAGAGACTGATATGTTTCTAAGATTTCAGAGTAGGAAATTTTCCAAAATGTCAGAGGAGGATGTTTCTAAGATGTCAGAGTAGGAAATGTTCCAAAATGTCAGAGGAGGATGTTTCTCAGATGTCAAGGTAGGAAATATTCCAAAATGTCAGAGGAGGATGTTTCTAGGATATCAGAGTAGGATATGTTTCTAAGATGTCAGAGTAGGATATGTTTCTAAGATGTCAGAGTAGGACATATTTATAAGATGTCAGATTAGGATATGTTTCTAAGATGTCAGAGTTGTTTCTAAGATGTCAGAGTAGAACATGTGTTTAAGATGTCAGAGTAGTATGTTTCTAAGATGTCAGAGTAGGAAATGTTCCAAAATGTCAGAGGAGGATGTTTCTATCATATCAGAGTAGGATATGTGTCTAATATGTCAGAAGAGGATGTTTCTAGGATATCAGAGTAGGATATGTTTCTAAGATGTCAGAGTAGGATATGTTTCTAAGATGTCAGAGTAGAACATATTTATAAGATGTCAGATTAGGATATGTTTCTAAGATGTCAGAGTTGTTTCTAAGATGTCAGAGTAGAACATGTCTTTAAGATGTCAGAGTAGTATGTTTCTAAGATGTCAGAGTAGGAAATGTTCCAAAATGTCAGAGGAGGATGTTTCTATCATATCAGAGTAGGATATGTGTCTAATATGTCAGAAGAGGATGTTTCTAAGATGTCAGAGTAGGATATGTTTCTAAGATGTCAGAGTAGGATATGTTTCTAAGATGTCAGAGACTGATATGTTTCTAAGATGTCAGAGTAGGAAATGTTCCAAAATGTCAGAGGAGGACGTTTCCAGCATATCAGAGTAGGATATGTGTCTAATATGTCAGAAGAGGATGTTTCTAAGATGTCAGAGTAGGATATGTTTCTAAGATGTCAGAGTAGGATATGTTTCTAAGATGTCAGAGTAGGGAGTTGTTTCTAAGATGTCAGAGTAGAATATGTGTTTAAGATATCAGAGTAGTATGTTTCTAAGATATCAGAGTAGCAGATGTTTCTAATATGTCAGAAGAGGACGTTTCTAAGATGTCAGAGTAGGATGTTTCTAAGATGTCAGAGTAGGATATGTTTCTAAGATGTCAGAGTGGGATATGTTTCTAATATGTCAGAGTAGGATATGTTTCTAAGATGTCAGAGTAGGATATGTTTCTAAGCTCTCAGAGGGGTTTATGTTTCTAAGATGTCAGAGTAGGATATGTTTCTAAAATGTCAGAGGAGGAAGTTTCTAGGATATCAGAGTAGTATGTTTGCTAGGTGTCAGAGTAGGATGTGTTTCTAACATTTTAGAGTAGGATATCTTTCTAAGATATCAGAGTGGGATATGTTTTTAAGATGTCAGAATAGGATGTTTCTAAGATGTCAGAGTAGGATATGTTTCTAAGATGTCAGAGATTGATATGTTTCTAAGATTTCAGAGTAGGAAATTTTCCAAAATGTCAGAGGAGGATGTTTCTAAGATGTCAGAGTAGGAAATGTTCCAAAATGTCAGAGGAGGATGTTTCTAAGATGTCAGAGTAGGAAATATTCCAAAATGTCAGAGGATTATGTTTCTAGGATATCAGAGTAGGATATGTTTCTAAGATGTCAGAGTAGGATATGTTTCTAAGATGTCAGAGTAGGACATATTTATAAGATGTCAGATTAGGATATGTTTCTAAGATGTCAGAGTTGTTTCTAAGATGTCAGAGTAGAACATGTGTTTAAGATGTCAGAGTAGTATGTTTCTAAGATGTCAGAGTAGGAAATGTTCCAAAATGTCAGAGGAGGATGTTTCTATCATATCAGAGTAGGATATGTGTCTAATATGTCAGAAGAGGATGTTTCTAAGATGTCAGAGTAGGATATGTTTCTAAGATGTCAGAGTAGGATATGTTTCTAAGATGTCAGAGTGGGATATGTTTCTAAGATGTCAGAGTAGGATATGTTTCTAAGATGTCAGAGTACGATATGTTTCTAACATTTTTGAGTAGGATCTTTCTAAGATATCAGAGTGGGATATGTTTTTAAGATGTCAGAATAGGATGTTTCTAAGATGTCAGAGTAGGGAGTTGTTTCTAAGATGTCAGAGTAGAATATGTGTTTAAGACGTCAGAGTAGTATGTTTCTAAGATATCAGAGTAGCAGATGTTTCTAATATGTCAGAAGAGGACGTTTCTAAGATGTCAGAGTAGGATGTTTCTAAGATGTCAGAGTAGGATATGTTTCTAAGATGTCAGAGTGGGATATGTTTCTAAGATGTCGGAGTAGGATATGTTTCTAAGATGTCAGAGTAGAATATGTGTTTAAGATGTCAGAGTAGTATGTTTCTAAGATGTCACAGTAAGATATGTTTCCAAGATGTCAGAGTATGATATGTTTCTAAGATGTCGGAGTAGGATGTTTCTAAGATGTCAGAGTAGGATATGTTTCTAAGATGTCAGAGTAGGATATGTTTCTAAGATGTCAGAGTATGATATGTTTCTAAGATGTCGGAGTAGGATGTTTCCTAGGTGTCAGAGTAGGATCTGTTTCTAAGATGTCAGAGGAGGAAGTTTCTAAGATGGCAGAGTAGTATGTTTCCAAGGTGTCAGAGTAGGATGTGTTTCTAAGATGTCAGACTAGTGTGTTTCTAAGATGTCAGCGTAGGATGTTTCTAAGATGTCAGAGTAGGATATGTTTCTAACATTTCAGAGTAGGATATCTTTCTAAGATATCAGAGTGGGATATGTTTTTAAGATGTCAGAATAGGATGTTTCTAAGATGTCAGAGTAGGATTTGTTTCTAAGATGTCAGAGTATGATATGTTTTTAAGATGTCAGAATAGGATGTTTCTAAGATGTCAGCGTATGATATGTTTCTAAGATGTCGGAGTAGGATGTTTCTAAGATGTCAGAGTAGGATATGTTTCTAAGATGTCAGAGGAGGAAGTTTCTAAGATGTCAGAGTAGTATGTTTCCAAGGTGTCAGAGTAGGATGTGTTTCTAAGATGTCAGAGTAGTATGTTTCAAAGATGTCAGCGTAGGATGTTTCTAAGATGTCAGAGTAGGATATGTTTCTAACATTTCAGAGTAGGATATCTGTCTAAGATATCAGAGTGGGATATGTTTTTAAGATGTCAGAATAGGATGTTTCTAAGATGTCAGAGTAGGATATGTTTCTAAGATGTCAGAGTATGATATGTTTCTAAGATGTCGGAGTAGGATGTTTCTAAGATGTCAGAGTAGGATATATGTTTCTAAGATGTCAGAGGAGGAAGTTTCTAAGATGCCAGAGTAGTATGTTTCCAAGGTGTCAGAGTAGGATGTGTTTCTAAGATGTCAGAGTAGGATGTTTCTAAGATGTCAGAATAGGATGTTTCTAAGATGTCAGAGTAGGATATGTTTCTAAGATGTCAGAGACTGATATGTTTCTTAGATTTTAGAGTAGGAAATTTTCCAAAATGTCAGAGGAGGATGTTTCTAAGATGTCAGAGTAGGAAATGTTCCAAAATGTCAGAGGAGGATGTTTCTAAGATGTCAGAGACTGATATGTTTCTAAGATTTCAGAGTAGGAAATGTTTCTAAGATGTCAGAGTAGGATATGTTTCTAAGATATCAGAGTAGGAAATGTTCCAAAATGTCAGAGGAGGATGTTTCTACGATATCAGAGTAGGATGTTTCTAAGATGTCAGAGTAGGAAATGTTTCTAAGATGTCAGAGTAGGATATGTTTCTAAGATGTCAGAGACTGATATGTTTCTAAGATTTCAGAGTAGTAAATTTTCCAAAATGTCAGAGTAGGATGTTTCTAAGATGTCAGAGTAGGAAATGTTTTTAAGATGTCAGAGTAGGATATGTTTCTAACATTTTTGAGTAGGATATCTTTCTAAGATATCAGAGTGGGATATGTTTTTAAGATGTCAGAATAGGATGTTTCTAAGATGTCAGAGTAGGATATGTTTCTAATATGTCAGAAGAGAATGTTTCTAAGATGGTAGAGTAGGATATATTTCTAAGATGTCAGATTAGTATATGTTTCTAAGATGTCAGAGTAGGACATGTTTTTAAGATGTCAGAGTTGTTTCTAAGATGTCAGAGTAGAATATGTGTTTAAGATGTCAGAGTAGGATATGTTTCTAAGATGTCGGAGTAGGATGTTTCTAAGATGTCAGAGTAGGATATGTTTCTAAGATGTCAGACTATGATATGTTTCTAAGATGTCGGAGTAGGATGTTTCTAAGATGTCAGAGTAGGATATATGTTTCTAAGATGTCAGAGTAGGATATGTTTGTAAGATGTCAGAGTATGATATGTTTCTAAAATGTCAGAGGAGGAAGTTTCTAAGATGCCAGAGTAGTATGTTTCCAAGGTGTCAGAGTAGGATGTGTTTCTAAGATGTCAGAGTAGGATATGTTTCTAATATGTCAGAAGAGAATGTTTCTAAGATGGTAGAGTAGGATATATTTCTAAGATGTCAGATTAGGATATGTTTCTAAGATGTCAGAGTAGGATATGTTTTTAAGATGTCAGAGTTGTTTCTAAGATGTCAGAGTAGAATATGTGTTTAAGATGTCAGAGTAGTATGTTTCTAAGATGTCACAGTAGGATATATTTCCAAGATGTCAGAGTATGATATGTTTCTAAGATGTCGGAGTAGGATGTTTCTAAGATGTCAGAGTAGGATATGTTTCTAAGATGTCAGAGTAGGATATGTTTGTAAGATGTCAGAGTATGATATGTTTCTAAAATGTCAGAGGAGGAAGTTTCTAAGATGTCAAAGTAGTATGTTTCCTAGGTGTCAGAGTAGGATGTGTTTCTAAGATGTCAGATTAGGATGTTTCTAAGATGTCAGAGACTGATATGTTTCTAAGATTTCAGAGTAGGAAATTTTCCAAAATGTCAGAGGAGGATGTTTCTAAGATGTCAGAGTAGGAAATGTTCCAAAATGTCAGAGGAGGATGTTTCTAAGATGTCAGAGTAGGAAATATTCCAAAATGTCAGAGGAGGATGTTTCTAGGATATCAGAGTAGGATATGTTTCTGAGATGTCAGAGTAGGATATGTTTCTAAGATGTCAGAGTAGGACATATTTATAAGATGTCAGATTAGGATATGTTTCTAAGATGTCAGAGTTGTTTCTAAGATGTCAGAGTAGAACATGTGTTTAAGATGTCAGAGTAGTATGTTTCTAAGATGTCAGAGTAGGAAATGTTCCTAAGATGTCAGAGTAGGATGTTTCTAGCATATCAGAGTAGGATATGTGTCTAATATGTCAGAAGAGGATGTTTCTAAGATGTCAGAGTAGGATATGTTTCTAAGATGTCAGAGTAGGATATGTTTCTAAGATGTCCGAGTAGGGAGTTGTTTCTAAGATGTCAGAGTAGAATATGTGTTTAAGATGTCAGAGTAGTATGTTTCTAAGATATCAGAGTAGCAGATGTTTCTAATATGTCAGAAGAGGACGTTTCTAAGATGTCAGAGTAGGACGTTTCTAAGATGTCAGAGTAAGAAATGTTCCAAAATGTCAGAGGAGGATGTTTCTACGATATCAGAGTAGGATGTTTCTAAGATGTCAGAGTAGGAAATGTTCCAAAATGTCAGAGGAGGATGTTTCTAGGATATCAGAGTAGCATATGTTTCTAAGATGTCAGAGTAGGAAATGTTCCAAAATGTCAGAGGAGGATGTTTCTAAGATATCAGAGTAGCAGATGTTTCTAATATGTCAGAAGAGGACGTTTCTAAGATGTCAGAGTAGGATATGTTTCTAACATTTTTGAGTAGGATATCTTTCTAAGATATCAGAGTGGGATATGTTTTTAAGATGTCAGAATAGGATGTTTCTAAGATGTCAGAGTAGGATATGTTTCTAATATGTCAGAAGAGAATGTTTCTAAGATGGTACAGTAGGATATATTTCTAAGATGTCAGATTAGGATATGTTTCTAAGATGTCAGAGTAGGATATGTTTTTAAGATGTCAGAGTTGTTTCTAAGATGTCAGAGTAGAATATGTGTTTAAGATGTCAGAGTAGGATATGTTTCTAAGATGTCGGAGTAGGATGTTTCTAAGATGTCAGAGTAGGATATGTTTCTAAGATGTCAGACTATGATATGTTTCTAAGATGTCGGATTAGGATGTTTCTAAGATGTCAGAGTAGGATATATGTTTCTAAGATGTCAGAGTAGGATATGTTTGTAAGATGTCAGAGTATGATATGTTTCTAAAATGTCAGAGGAGGAAGTTTCTAAGATGCCAGAGTAGTATGTTTCCAAGGTGTCAGAGTAGGATGTGTTTCTAAGATGTCAGAGTAGGATGTTTCTAAGATGTCAGAATAGGATGTTTCTAAGATGTCAGAGTAGGATATGTTTCTAAGATGTCAGAGACTGATATGTTTCTAAGATTTTAGAGTAGGACATTTTCCAAAATGTCAGAGGAGGATGTTTCTAAGATGTCAGAGTAGGAAATGTTCCAAAATGTCAGAGGAGGATGTTTCTAAGATGTCAGAGTAGGAAGTGTTTCTAAGATGTCAGAGACTGATATGTTTCTAAGATTTCAGAGTAGGAAATGTTTCTAAGATATCAGAGTAGGAAATGTTCCAAAATGTCAGAGGAGGATGTTTCTACGATATCAGAGAAGGATGTTTCTAAGATGTCAGAGTAGGAAATGTTCCAAAATGTCAGAGGAGGATGTTTCTAGGATATCAGAGTAGCATATGTTTCTAAGATGTCAGAGTAGGAAATGTTCCAAAATGTCAGAGGAGGATGTTTCTAAGATATCAGAGTAGCAGATGTTTCTAATATGTCAGAAGAGGACGTTTCTAAGATGTCAGAGTAGGATATGTTTCTAACATTTTTGAGTAGGATATCTTTCTAAGATATCAGAGTGGGATATGTTTTTAAGATGTCAGAATAGGATGTTTCTAAGATGTCAGAGTAGGATATGTTTCTAATATGTCAGAAGAGAATGTTTCTAAGATGGTAGAGTAGGATATATTTCTAAGATGTCAGATTAGGATATGTTTCTAAGATGTCAGAGTAGGATATGTCTTTAAGATGTCAGAGATGTTTCTAAGATGTCAGAGTAGAATATGTGTTTAAGATGTCAGAGTAGTATGTTTCTAAGATGTCACAGTAGGATATGTTTCCAAGATGTCAGAGTATGATATGTTTCTAAGATGTCGGAGTAGGATGTCTCTAAGATGTCAGAGTAGGATATGTTTCTGAGATGTCAGAGTAGGATATGTTTCTAAGATGTCAGAGTAGGACATATTTATAAGATGTCAGATTAGGATATGTTTCTAAGATGTCAGAGTTGTTTCTAAGATGTCAGAGTAGAACATGTGTTTAAGATGTCAGAGTAGTATGTTTCTAAGATGTCAGAGTAGGAAATGTTCCTAAGATGTCAGAGTAGGATGTTTCTAGCATATCAGAGTAGGATATGTGTCTAATATGTCAGAAGAGGATGTTTCTAAGATGTCAGAGTAGGATATGTTTCTAAGATGTCAGAGTAGGATATGTTTCTAAGATGTCCGAGTAGGGAGTTGTTTCTAAGATGTCAGAGTAGAATATGTGTTTAAGATGTCAGAGTAGTATGTTTCTAAGATATCAGAGTAGCAGATGTTTCTAATATGTCAGAAGAGGACGTTTCTAAGATGTCAGAGTAGGACGTTTCTAAGATGTCAGAGTAAGAAATGTTCCAAAATGTCAGAGGAGGATGTTTCTACGATATCAGAGTAGGATGTTTCTAAGATGTCAGAGTAGGAAATGTTCCAAAATGTCAGAGGAGGATGTTTCTAGGATATCAGAGTAGCATATGTTTCTAAGATGTCAGAGTAGGAAATGTTCCAAAATGTCAGAGGAGGATGTTTCTAAGATATCAGAGTAGCAGATGTTTCTAATATGTCAGAAGAGGACGTTTCTAAGATGTCAGAGTAGGATATGTTTCTAACATTTTTGAGTAGGATATCTTTCTAAGATATCAGAGTGGGATATGTTTTTAAGATGTCAGAATAGGATGTTTCTAAGATGTCAGAGTAGGATATGTTTCTAATATGTCAGAAGAGAATGTTTCTAAGATGGTACAGTAGGATATATTTCTAAGATGTCAGATTAGGATATGTTTCTAAGATGTCAGAGTAGGATATGTTTTTAAGATGTCAGAGTTGTTTCTAAGATGTCAGAGTAGAATATGTGTTTAAGATGTCAGAGTAGGATATGTTTCTAAGATGTCGGAGTAGGATGTTTCTAAGATGTCAGAGTAGGATATGTTTCTAAGATGTCAGACTATGATATGTTTCTAAGATGTCGGATTAGGATGTTTCTAAGATGTCAGAGTAGGATATATGTTTCTAAGATGTCAGAGTAGGATATGTTTGTAAGATGTCAGAGTATGATATGTTTCTAAAATGTCAGAGGAGGAAGTTTCTAAGATGCCAGAGTAGTATGTTTCCAAGGTGTCAGAGTAGGATGTGTTTCTAAGATGTCAGAGTAGGATGTTTCTAAGATGTCAGAATAGGATGTTTCTAAGATGTCAGAGTAGGATATGTTTCTAAGATGTCAGAGACTGATATGTTTCTAAGATTTTAGAGTAGGACATTTTCCAAAATGTCAGAGGAGGATGTTTCTAAGATGTCAGAGTAGGAAATGTTCCAAAATGTCAGAGGAGGATGTTTCTAAGATGTCAGAGTAGGAAGTGTTTCTAAGATGTCAGAGACTGATATGTTTCTAAGATTTCAGAGTAGGAAATGTTTCTAAGATATCAGAGTAGGAAATGTTCCAAAATGTCAGAGGAGGATGTTTCTACGATATCAGAGAAGGATGTTTCTAAGATGTCAGAGTAGGAAATGTTCCAAAATGTCAGAGGAGGATGTTTCTAGGATATCAGAGTAGCATATGTTTCTAAGATGTCAGAGTAGGAAATGTTCCAAAATGTCAGAGGAGGATGTTTCTAAGATATCAGAGTAGCAGATGTTTCTAATATGTCAGAAGAGGACGTTTCTAAGATGTCAGAGTAGGATATGTTTCTAACATTTTTGAGTAGGATATCTTTCTAAGATATCAGAGTGGGATATGTTTTTAAGATGTCAGAATAGGATGTTTCTAAGATGTCAGAGTAGGATATGTTTCTAATATGTCAGAAGAGAATGTTTCTAAGATGGTAGAGTAGGATATATTTCTAAGATGTCAGATTAGGATATGTTTCTAAGATGTCAGAGTAGGATATGTCTTTAAGATGTCAGAGATGTTTCTAAGATGTCAGAGTAGAATATGTGTTTAAGATGTCAGAGTAGTATGTTTCTAAGATGTCACAGTAGGATATGTTTCCAAGATGTCAGAGTATGATATGTTTCTAAGATGTCGGAGTAGGATGTCTCTAAGATGTCAGAGTAGGATATGTTTCTAAGATGTCAGAGTAGGATATGTTTGTAAGATGTCAGAGTATGATATGTTTCTAAAATGTCAGAGGAGGAAGTTTCTAAGATGTCAAAGTAGTATGTTTCCTAGGTGTCAGAGTAGGATGTGTTTCTAAGATGTCAGAGTAGGATGTTTCTAAGATTTCAGCGTAGGATGTTTCTAAGATGTCAGAGTAGGATATGTTTCTAACATTTTAGAGTAGGATATCTTTCTAAGATATCAGAGTGGGATATGTTTTTAAGATGTCAGAATAGGATGTTTCTAAGATGTCAGAGTAGGATATGTTTCTAAGATGTCAGAGACTGATATGTTTCTAAGATTTCAGAGTAGGAAATTTTCCAAAATGTCAGAGGAGGATGTTTCTAAGATGTCAGAGTAGGAAATGTTCCAAAATGTCAGAGGAGGATGTTTCTAAGATGTCAGAGTAGGATATGTTTCTAAGATGTCAGAGACTGATATGTTTCTAAGATTTCAGAGTAGGAAATGTTTCTAAGATGTCAGAGTAGGATATGTTTCTAAGATATCAGAGTAGGAAATGTTCCAAAATGTCAGAGGAAGATGTTTCTACGATATCAGAGTAGGATGTTTCTAAGATGTCAGAGTAGGAAATGTTCCAAAATGTCAGAGGAGGATGTTTCTAGGATATCAGAGTAGCATATGTTTCTAAGATGTCAGAGTAGGAAATGTTCCAAAATGTCAGAGGAGGATGTTTCTAAGATATCAGAGTAGCAGATGTTTCTAATATGTCAGAATAGGACGTTTCTAAGATGTCAGAGTAGGATATGTTTCTAACATTTTTGAGTAGGATATCTTTCTAAGATATCAGAGTGTGATATGTTTTTAAGATGTCAGAATAGGATGTTTCTAAGATGTCAGAGTAGGATATGTTTCTAAGATGTCAGAGACTGATATGTTTCTAAGATATCAGAGTAGGAAATGTTCCAAAATGTCAGAGGAGGATGTTTCTACGATATCAGAGTAGGATGTTTCTAAGATGTCAGAGTAGGAAATGTTCCAAAATGTCAGAGGAGGATGTTTCTAGGATATCAGAGTAGCATATGTTTCTAAGATGTCAGAGTAGGAAATGTTCCAAAATGTCAGAGGAGGATGTTTCTAAGATATCAGAGTAGCAGATGTTTCTAATATGTCAGAATAGGACGTTTCTAAGATGTCAGAGTAGGATATGTTTCTAACATTTTTGAGTAGGATATCTTTCTAAGATATCAGAGTGTGATATGTTTTTAAGATGTCAGAATAGGATGTTTCTAAGATGTCAGAGTAGGATATGTTTCTAAGATGTCAGAGACTGATATGTTTCTAAGATATCAGAGTAGGAAATGTTCCAAAATGTCAGAGGAGGATGTTTCTAGGATATCAGAGTAGGATATGTTTCTAAGATGTCAGAGTAGGATATGTTTCTAATATGTCAGAAGAGAATGTTTCTAAGATGGTAGAGTAGGATATATTTCTAAGATGTCAGATTAGGATATGTTTCTAAGATGTCAGAGTAGGATATGTTTTTAAGATGTCAGAGTTGTTTCTAAGATGTCAGAGTAGAATATGTGTTTAAGATGTCAGATTAGTATGTTTCTAAGATGTCACAGTAGGATATGTTTCCAAGATGTCAGAGTATGATATGTTTCTAAGATGTCGGAGTAGGATGTTTCTAAGATGTCAGAGTAGGATATGTTTCTAAGATGTCAGAGTAGGATATGTTTGTAAGATGTCAGAATATGATATGTTTCTAAAATGTCAGAGGAGGAAGTTTCTAAGATGTCAAAGTAGTATGTTTCCTAGGTGTCAGAGTAGGATGTGTTTCTAAGATGTCAGAGTAGGATGTTTCTAAGATGTCAGAGACTGATATGTTTCTAAGATTTCAGAGTAGGAAATTATCCAAAATGTCAGAGGAGGATGTTTCTAAGATGTCAGAGTAGGAAATGTTCCAAAATGTCAGAGGAGGATGTTTCTAAGATGTCAGAGTAGGAAATATTCCAAAATGTCAGAGGAGGATGTTTCTAGGATATCAGAGTAGGATATGTTTCTGAGATGTCAGAGTAGGATATGTTTCTAAGATGTCAGAGTAGGACATATTTATAAGATGTCAGATTAGGATATGTTTCTAAGATGTCAGAGTTGTTTCTAAGATGTCAGAGTAGGAAATGTTCCTAAGATGTCAGAGTAGGATGTTTCTAGCATATCAGAGTAGGATATGTGTCTAATATGTCAGAAGAGGATGTTTCTAAGATGTCAGAGTAGGATATGTTTCTAAGATGTCAGAGTAGGATATGTTTCTAAGATGTCCGAGTAGGGAGTTGTTTCTAAGATGTCAGAGTAGAATATGTGTTTAAGATGTCAGAGTAGTATGTTTCTAAGATATCAGAGTAGCAGATGTTTCTAATATGTCAGAAGAGGACGTTTCTAAGATGTCAGAGTAGGATGTTTCTAAGATGTCAGAGTAGGAAATGTTCCAAAATGTCAGAGGAGGATGTTTCTAAGATGTCAGAGTAGGATATGTTTCTAAGATGTCAGAGACTGATATGTTTCTAAGATTTCAGAGTAGGAAATGTTTCTAAGATATCAGAGTAGGAAATGTTCCAAAATGTCAGAGGAGGATGTTTCTACGATATCAGAGAAGGATGTTTCTAAGATGTCAGAGTAGGAAATGTTCCAAAATGTCAGAGGAGGATGTTTCTAGGATATCAGAGTAGCATATGTTTCTAAGATGTCAGAGTAGGAAATGTTCCAAAATGTCAGAGGAGGATGTTTCTAAGATATCAGAGTAGCAGATGTTTCTAATATGTCAGAAGAGGACGTTTCTAAGATGTCAGAGTAGGATATGTTTCTAACATTTTTGAGTAGGATATCTTTCTAAGATATCAGAGTGGGATATGTTTTTAAGATGTCAGAATAGGATGTTTCTAAGATGTCAGAGTAGGATATGTTTCTAATATGTCAGAAGAGAATGTTTCTAAGATGGTAGAGTAGGATATATTTCTAAGATGTCAGATTAGGATATGTTTCTAAGATGTCAGAGTAGGATATGTCTTTAAGATGTCAGAGATGTTTCTAAGATGTCAGAGTAGAATATGTGTTTAAGATGTCAGAGTAGTATGTTTCTAAGATGTCACAGTAGGATATGTTTCCAAGATGTCAGAGTATGATATGTTTCTAAGATGTCGGAGTAGGATGTCTCTAAGATGTCAGAGTAGGATATGTTTCTAAGATGTCAGAGTAGGATATGTTTGTAAGATGTCAGAGTATGATATGTTTCTAAAATGTCAGAGGAGGAAGTTTCTAAGATGTCAAAGTAGTATGTTTCCTAGGTGTCAGAGTAGGATGTGTTTCTAAGATGTCAGAGTAGGATGTTTCTAAGATTTCAGCGTAGGATGTTTCTAAGATGTCAGAGTAGGATATGTTTCTAACATTTTAGAGTAGGATATCTTTCTAAGATATCAGAGTGGGATATGTTTTTAAGATGTCAGAATAGGATGTTTCTAAGATGTCAGAGTAGGATATGTTTCTAAGATGTCAGAGACTGATATGTTTCTAAGATTTCAGAGTAGGAAATTTTCCAAAATGTCAGAGGAGGATGTTTCTAAGATGTCAGAGTAGGAAATGTTCCAAAATGTCAGAGGAGGATGTTTCTAAGATGTCAGAGTAGGATATGTTTCTAAGATGTCAGAGACTGATATGTTTCTAAGATTTCAGAGTAGGAAATGTTTCTAAGATGTCAGAGTAGGATATGTTTCTAAGATATCAGAGTAGGAAATGTTCCAAAATGTCAGAGGAAGATGTTTCTACGATATCAGAGTAGGATGTTTCTAAGATGTCAGAGTAGGAAATGTTCCAAAATGTCAGAGGAGGATGTTTCTAGGATATCAGAGTAGCATATGTTTCTAAGATGTCAGAGTAGGAAATGTTCCAAAATGTCAGAGGAGGATGTTTCTAAGATATCAGAGTAGCAGATGTTTCTAATATGTCAGAATAGGACGTTTCTAAGATGTCAGAGTAGGATATGTTTCTAACATTTTTGAGTAGGATATCTTTCTAAGATATCAGAGTGTGATATGTTTTTAAGATGTCAGAATAGGATGTTTCTAAGATGTCAGAGTAGGATATGTTTCTAAGATGTCAGAGACTGATATGTTTCTAAGATATCAGAGTAGGAAATGTTCCAAAATGTCAGAGGAGGATGTTTCTACGATATCAGAGTAGGATGTTTCTAAGATGTCAGAGTAGGAAATGTTCCAAAATGTCAGAGGAGGATGTTTCTAGGATATCAGAGTAGCATATGTTTCTAAGATGTCAGAGTAGGAAATGTTCCAAAATGTCAGAGGAGGATGTTTCTAAGATATCAGAGTAGCAGATGTTTCTAATATGTCAGAATAGGACGTTTCTAAGATGTCAGAGTAGGATATGTTTCTAACATTTTTGAGTAGGATATCTTTCTAAGATATCAGAGTGTGATATGTTTTTAAGATGTCAGAATAGGATGTTTCTAAGATGTCAGAGTAGGATATGTTTCTAAGATGTCAGAGACTGATATGTTTCTAAGATATCAGAGTAGGAAATGTTCCAAAATGTCAGAGGAGGATGTTTCTAGGATATCAGAGTAGGATATGTTTCTAAGATGTCAGAGTAGGATATGTTTCTAATATGTCAGAAGAGAATGTTTCTAAGATGGTAGAGTAGGATATATTTCTAAGATGTCAGATTAGGATATGTTTCTAAGATGTCAGAGTAGGATATGTTTTTAAGATGTCAGAGTTGTTTCTAAGATGTCAGAGTAGAATATGTGTTTAAGATGTCAGATTAGTATGTTTCTAAGATGTCACAGTAGGATATGTTTCCAAGATGTCAGAGTAGGATATGTTTCTAAGATGTCAGAGTAGGATATGTTTGTAAGATGTCAGAATATGATATGTTTCTAAAATGTCAGAGGAGGAAGTTTCTAAGATGTCAAAGTAGTATGTTTCCTAGGTGTCAGAGTAGGATGTGTTTCTAAGATGTCAGAGTAGGATGTTTCTAAGATGTCAGAGACTGATATGTTTCTAAGATTTCAGAGTAGGAAATTTTCCAAAATGTCAGAGGAGGATGTTTCTAAGATGTCAGAGTAGGAAATGTTCCAAAATGTCAGAGGAGGATGTTTCTAAGATGTCAGAGTAGGAAATATTCCAAAATGTCAGAGGAGGATGTTTCTAGGATATCAGAGTAGGATATGTTTCTGAGATGTCAGAGTAGGATATGTTTCTAAGATGTCAGAGTAGGACATATTTATAAGATGTCAGATTAGGATATGTTTCTAAGATGTCAGAGTTGTTTCTAAGATGTCAGAGTAGGAAATGTTCCTAAGATGTCAGAGTAGGATGTTTCTAGCATATCAGAGTAGGATATGTGTCTAATATGTCAGAAGAGGATGTTTCTAAGATGTCAGAGTAGGATATGTTTCTAAGATGTCAGAGTAGGATATGTTTCTAAGATGTCCGAGTAGGGAGTTGTTTCTAAGATGTCAGAGTAGAATATGTGTTTAAGATGTCAGAGTAGTATGTTTCTAAGATATCAGAGTAGCAGATGTTTCTAATATGTCAGAAGAGGACGTTTCTAAGATGTCAGAGTAGGATGTTTCTAAGATGTCAGAGAAGGATATGTTTCTAAGATGTCAGAGTGGGATATGTTTCTAGGATGTCAGAGTAGGATATGTTTCTAAGCTCTCAGAGGGGGGATATGTTTCTAAGATGTCAGAGTAGGATATGTTTCTAAGATGTCAGAGTAGGATATGTTTCTAAGATGTCAGAGTATGATATTTTTCTAAGATGTCAGACTAGGAAATGTTCCAAAATGCAGAGGAGGATGTTTCTAAGATATCAGAGTAGGATGTTTCTAAGATGTCAGAGTAGGAAATGTTCCAAAATGTCAGAGGGGGATGTTTCTAAGATGTCAGAGTAGGAAATGTTCCAAAATGTCAGAGGAGGATGTTTCTAAGATGTCAGAGTAGGATATGTTTCTAAGATGTCAGAGACTGATATGTTTCTAAGATTTCAGAGTAGGAAATGTTTCTAAGATATCAGAGTAGGAAATGTTCCAAAATGTCTGAGGAGGATGTTTCTACGATATCAGAGAAGGATGTTTCTAAGATGTCAGAGTAGGAAATGTTCCAAAATGTCAGAGGAGGATGTTTCTAGGATATCAGAGTAGCATATGTTTCTAAGATGTCAGAGTAGGAAATGTTCCAAAATGTCAGAGGAGGATGTTTCTAAGATATCAGAGTAGCAGATGTTTCTAATATGTCAGAAGAGGACGTTTCTAAGATGTCAGAGTAGGATATGTTTCTAACATTTTTGAGTAGGATATCTTTCTAAGATATCAGAGTGGGATATGTTTTTAAGATGTCAGAATAGGATGTTTCTAAGATGTCAGAGTAGGATATGTTTCTAATATGTCAGAAGAGAATGTTTCTAAGATGGTAGAGTAGGATATATTTCTAAGATATCAGATTAGGATATGTTTCTAAGATGTCAGAGTAGGATATGTCTTTAAGATGTCAGAGTTGTTTCTAAGATGTCAGAGTAGAATATGTGTTTAAGATGTCAGAGTAGTATGTTTCTAAGATGTCACAGTAGGATATGTTTCCAAGATGTCAGAGTATGATATGTTTCTAAGATGTCGGAGTAGGATGTCTCTAAGATGTCAGAGTAGGATATGTTTCTAAGATGTCAGAGTAGGATATGTTTGTAAGATGTCAGAGTATGATATGTTTCTAAAATGTCAGAGGAGGAAGTTTCTAAGATGTCAAAGTAGTATGTTTCCTAGGTGTCAGAGTAGGATGTGTTTCTAAGATGTCAGAGTAGGATGTTTCTAAGATTTCAGCGTAGGATGTTTCTAAGATGTCAGAGTAGGATATGTTTCTAACATTTTAGAGTAGGATATCTTTCTAAGATATCAGAGTGGGATATGTTTTTAAGATGTCAGAATAGGATGTTTCTAAGATGTCAGAGTAGGATATGTTTCTAAGATGTCAGAGACTGGTATGTTTCTAAGATTTCAGAGTAGGAAATTTTCCAAAATGTCAGAGGAGGATGTTTCTAAGATGTCAGAGTAGGAAATGTTCCAAAATGTCAGAGGAGGATGTTTCTAAGATGTCAGAGTAGGATATGTTTCTAAGATGTCAGAGACTGATATGTTTCTAAGATTTCAGAGTAGGAAATGTTTCTAAGATGTCAGAGTAGGATATGTTTCTAAGATATCAGAGTAGGAAATGTTCCAAAATGTCAGAGGAGGATGTTTCTACGATATCAGAGTAGGATGTTTCTAAGATGTCAGAGTAGGAAATGTTCCAAAATGTCAGAGGAGGATGTTTCTAGGATATCAGAGTAGCATATGTTTCTAAGATGTCAGAGTAGGAAATGTTCCAAAATGTCAGAGGAGGATGTTTCTAAGATATCAGAGTAGCAGATGTTTCTAATATGTCAGAATAGGACGTTTCTAAGATGTCAGAGTAGGATATGTTTCTAACATTTTTGAGTAGGATATCTTTCTAAGATATCAGAGTGTGATATGTTTTTAAGATGTCGGAATAGGATGTTTCTAAGATGTCAGAGTAGGATATGTTTCTAAGATGTCAGAGACTGATATGTTTCTAAGATATCAGAGTAGGAAATGTTCCAAAATGTCAGAGGAGGATGTTTCTAGGATATCAGAGTAGGATATGTTTCTAAGATGTCAGAGTAGGATATGTTTCTAATATGTCAGAAGAGAATGTTTCTAAGATGGTAGAGTAGGATATATTTCTAAGATGTCAGATTAGGATATGTTTCTAAGATGTCAGAGTAGGATATGTTTTTAAGATGTCAGAGTTGTTTCTAAGATGTCAGAGTAGAATATGTGTTTAAGATGTCAGAGTAGTATGTTTCTAAGATGTCACAGTAGGATATGTTTCCAAGATGTCAGAGTATGATATGTTTCTAAGATGTCGGAGTAGGATGTTTCTAAGATGTCAGAGTAGGATATGTTTCTAAGATGTCAGAGTAGGATATGTTTGTAAGATGTCAGAGTATGATATGTTTCTAAAATGTCAGAGGAGGAAGTTTCTAAGATGTCAAAGTAGTATGTTTCCTAGGTGTCAGAGTAGGATCTGTTTCTAAGATGTCAGAGTAGGATGTTTCTAAGATGTCAGAGACTGATATGTTTCTAAGATTTCAGAGTAGGAAATTTTCCAAAATGTCAGAGGAGGATGTTTCTAAGATGTCAGAGTAGGAAATGTTCCAAAATGTCAGAGGAGGATGTTTCTAAGATGTCAGAGTAGGAAATATTCCAAAATGTCAGAGGAGGATGTTTCTAGGATATCAGAGTAGGATATGTTTCTGAGATGTCAGAGTAGGATATGTTTCTAAGATGTCAGAGTAGGACATATTTATAAGATGTCAGATTAGGATATGTTTCTAAGATGTCAGAGTTGTTTCTAAGATGTCAGAGTAGAACATGTGTTTAAGATGTCAGAGTAGTATGTTTCTAAGATGTCAGAGTAGGAAATGTTCCTAAGATGTCAGAGTAGGATGTTTCTAGCATATCAGAGTAGGATATGTGTCTAATATGTCAGAAGAGGATGTTTCTAAGATGTCAGAGTAGGATATGTTTCTAAGATGTCAGAGTAGGATATGTTTCTAAGATGTCCGAGTAGGGAGTTGTTTCTAAGATGTCAGAGTAGAATATGTGTTTAAGATGTCAGAGTAGTATGTTTCTAAGATATCAGAGTAGCAGATGTTTCTAATATGTCAGAAGAGGACGTTTCTAAGATGTCAGAGTAGGATGTTTCTAAGATGTCAGAGAAGGATATGTTTCTAAGATGTCAGAGTGGGATATGTTTCTAGGATGTCAGAGTAGGATATGTTTCTAAGCTCTCAGAGGGGGGATATGTTTCTAAGATGTCAGAGTAGGATATGTTTCTAAGATGTCAGAGTAGGATATGTTTCTAAGATGTCAGAGTATGATATTTTTCTAAGATGTCAGACTAGGAAATGTTCCAAAATGCAGAGGAGGATGTTTCTAAGATATCAGAGTAGGATGTTTCTAAGATGTCAGAGTAGGAAATGTTCCAAAATGTCAGAGGAGGATGTTTCTAGGATATCAGAGTAGAATATGTGTTTAAGATGTCAGAGTAGTATGTTTCTAAGATGTCACAGTAGGATATGTTTCCAAGATGTCAGAGTATGATATGTTTCTAAGATGTCGGAGTAGGATGTCTCTAAGATGTCAGAGTAGGATATGTTTCTAAGATGTCAGAGTAGGATATGTTTGTAAGATGTCAGAGTATGATATGTTTCTAAAATGTCAGAGGATGAAGTTTCTAAGATGTCAAAGTAGTATGTTTCCTAGGTGTCAGAGTAGGATGTGTTTCTAAGATGTCAGAGTAGGATGTTTCTAAGATTTCAGCGTAGGATGTTTCTAAGATGTCAGAGTAGGATATGTTTCTAACATTTTAGAGTAGGATATCTTTTTAAGATATCAGAGTGGGATATGTTTTTAAGATGTCAGAATAGGATGTTTCTAAGATGTCAGAGTAGGATATGTTTCTAAGATGTCAGAGACTGATATGTTTCTAAGATTTCAGAGTAGGAAATTTTCCAAAATGTCAGAGGAGGATGTTTCTAAGATGTCAGAGTAGGAAATGTTCCAAAATGTCAGAGGAGGATGTTTCTAAGATGTCAGAGTAGGATATGTTTCTAAGATGTCAGAGACTGATATGTTTCTAAGATTTCAGAGTAGGAAATGTTTCTAAGATGTCAGAGTAGGATATGTTTCTAAGATGTCAGAGACTGATATGTTTCTAAGATATCAGAGTAGGAAATGTTCCAAAATGTCAGAGGAGGATGTTTCTAGGATATCAGAGTAGGATATGTTTCTAAGATGTCAGAGTAGGATATGTTTCTAATATGTCAGAAGAGAATGTTTCTAAGATGGTAGAGTAGGATATATTTCTAAGATGTCAGATTAGGATATGTTTCTAAGATGTCAGAGTAGGATATGTTTTTAAGATGTCAGAGTTGTTTCTAAGATGTCAGAGTAGAATATGTGTTTAAGATGTCAGAGTAGTATGTTTCTAAGATGTCACAGTAGGATATGTTTCCAAGATGTCAGAGTATGATATGTTTCTAAGATGTCGGAGTAGGATGTTTCTAAGATGTCAGAGTAGGATATGTTTCTAAGATGTCAGAGTAGGATATGTTTGTAAGATGTCAGAGTATGATATGTTTCTAAAATGTCAGAGGAGGAAGTTTCTAAGATGTCAAAGTAGTATGTTTCCTAGGTGTCAGAGTAGGATCTGTTTCTAAGATGTCAGAGTAGGATGTTTCTAAGATGTCAGAGACTGATATGTTTCTAAGATTTCAGAGTAGGAAATTTTCCAAAATGTCAGAGGAGGATGTTTCTAAGATGTCAGAGTAGGAAATGTTCCAAAATGTCAGAGGAGGATGTTTCTAAGATGTCAGAGTAGGAAATATTCCAAAATGTCAGAGGAGGATGTTTCTAGGATATCAGAGTAGGATATGTTTCTGAGATGTCAGAGTAGGATATGTTTCTAAGATGTCAGAGTAGGACATATTTATAAGATGTCAGAGTAGGATATGTTTCTAAGATGTCAGAGTTGTTTCTAAGATGTCAGAGTAGAACATGTGTTTAAGATGTCAGAGTAGTATGTTTCTAAGATGTCAGAGTAGGAAATGTTCCTAAGATGTCAGAGTAGGATGTTTCTAGCATATCAGAGTAGGATATGTGTCTAATATGTCAGAAGAGGATGTTTCTAAGATGTCAGAGTAGGATATGTTTCTAAGATGTCAGAGTAGTATATGTTTCTAAGATGTCCGAGTAGGGAGTTGTTTCTAAGATGTCAGAGTAGAATATGTGTTTAAGATGTCAGAGTAGTATGTTTCTAAGATATCAGAGTAGCAGATGTTTCTAATATGTCAGAAGAGGACGTTTCTAAGATGTCAGAGTAGGATGTTTCTAAGATGTCAGAGAAGGATATGTTTCTAAGATGTCAGAGTGGGATATGTTTCTAGGATGTCAGAGTAGGATATGTTTCTAAGCTCTCAGAGGGGGGATATGTTTCTAAGATGTCAGAGTAGGATATGTTTCTAAGATGTCAGAGTAGGATATGTTTCTAAGATGTCAGAGTAGGATATGTTTCTAAGATGTCAGACTAGGAAATGTTCCAAAATGCAGAGGAGGATGTTTCTAAGATATCAGAGTAGGATGTTTCTAAGATGTCAGAGTAGGAAATGTTCCAAAATGTCAGAGGAGGATGTTTCTAGGATATCAGAGTAGAATATGTGTTTAAGATGTCAGAGTAGTATGTTTCTAAGATGTCACAGTAGGATATGTTTCCAAGATGTCAGAGTATGATATGTTTCTAAGATGTCGGAGTAGGATGTCTCTAAGATGTCAGAGTAGAATATGTGTTTAAGATGTCAGAGTAGTATGTTTCTAAGATATCAGAGTAGCAGATGTTTCTAATATGTCAGAAGAGGACGTTTCTAAGATGTCAGAGTAGGATGTTTCTAAGATGTCAGAGAAGGATATGTTTCTAAGATGTCAGAGTGGGATATGTTTCTAGGATGTCAGAGTAGGATATGTTTCTAAGCTCTCAGAGGGGGGATATGTTTCTAAGATGTCAGAGTAGGATATGTTTCTAAGATGTCAGAGTAGGATATGTTTCTAAGATGTCAGAGTATGATATTTTTCTAAGATGTCAGACTAGGAAATGTTCCAAAATGCAGAGGAGGATGTTTCTAAGATATCAGAGTAGGATGTTTCTAAGATGTCAGAGTAGGAAATGTTCCAAAATGTCAGAGGAGGATGTTTCTAGGATATCAGAGTAGAATATGTGTTTAAGATGTCAGAGTAGTATGTTTCTAAGATGTCACAGTAGGATATGTTTCCAAGATGTCAGAGTATGATATGTTTCTAAGATGTCGGAGTAGGATGTCTCTAAGATGTCAGAGTAGGATATGTTTCTAAGATGTCAGAGTAGGATATGTTTGTAAGATGTCAGAGTATGATATGTTTCTAAAATGTCAGAGGATGAAGTTTCTAAGATGTCAAAGTAGTATGTTTCCTAGGTGTCAGAGTAGGATGTGTTTCTAAGATGTCAGAGTAGGATGTTTCTAAGATTTCAGCGTAGGATGTTTCTAAGATGTCAGAGTAGGATATGTTTCTAACATTTTAGAGTAGGATATCTTTTTAAGATATCAGAGTGGGATATGTTTTTAAGATGTCAGAATAGGATGTTTCTAAGATGTCAGAGTAGGATATGTTTCTAAGATGTCAGAGACTGATATGTTTCTAAGATTTCAGAGTAGGAAATTTTCCAAAATGTCAGAGGAGGATGTTTCTAAGATGTCAGAGTAGGAAATGTTCCAAAATGTCAGAGGAGGATGTTTCTAAGATGTCAGAGTAGGATATGTTTCTAAGATGTCAGAGACTGATATGTTTCTAAGATTTCAGAGTAGGAAATGTTTCTAAGATGTCAGAGTAGGATATGTTTCTAAGATATCAGAGTAGGAAATGTTCCAAAATGTCAGAGGAGGATGTTTCTACGATATCAGAGTAGGATGTTTCTAAGATGTCAGAGTAGGAAATGTTCCAAAATGTCAGAGGAGGATGTTTCTAGGATATCAGAGTAGCATATGTTTCTAAGATGTCAGAGTAGGAAATGTTCCAAAATGTCAGAGGAGGATGTTTCTAAGATATCAGAGTAGCAGATGTTTCTAATATGTCAGAATAGGACGTTTCTAAGATGTCAGAGTAGGATATGTTTCTAACATTTTTGAGTAGGATATCTTTCTAAGATATCAGAGTGTGATATGTTTTTAAGATGTCAGAATAGGATTTTTCTAAGATGTCAGAGTAGGATATGTTTCTAAGATGTCAGAGACTGATATGTTTCTAAGATATCAGAGTAGGAAATGTTCCAAAATGTCAGAGGAGGATGTTTCTAGGATATCAGAGTAGGATATGTTTCTAAGATGTCAGAGTAGGATATGTTTCTAATATGTCAGAAGAGAATGTTTCTAAGATGGTAGAGTAGGATATATTTCTAAGATGTCAGATTAGGATATGTTTCTAAGATGTCAGAGTAGGATATGTTTTTAAGATGTCAGAGTTGTTTCTAAGATGTCAGAGTAGAATATGTGTTTAAGATGTCAGAGTAGTATGTTTCTAAGATGTCACAGTAGGATATGTTTCCAAGATGTCAGAGTATGATATGTTTCTAAGATGTCGGAGTAGGATGTTTCTAAGATGTCAGAGTAGGATATGTTTCTAAGATGTCAGAGTAGGATATGTTTGTAAGATGTCAGAGTATGATATGTTTCTAAAATGTCAGAGGAGGAAGTTTCTAAGATGTCAAAGTAGTATGTTTCCTAGGTGTCAGAGTAGGATGTGTTTCTAAGATGTCAGAGTAGGATGTTTCTAAGATGTCAGAGACTGATATGTTTCTAAGATTTCAGAGTAGGAAATTTTCCAAAATGTCAGAGGAGGATGTTTCTAAGATGTCAGAGTAGGAAATGTTCCAAAATGTCAGAGGAGGATGTTTCTAAGATGTCAGAGTAGGAAATATTCCAAAATGTCAGAGGAGGATGTTTCTAGGATATCAGAGTAGGATATGTTTCTGAGATGTCAGAGTAGGATATGTTTCTAAGATGTCAGAGTAGGACATATTTATAAGATGTCAGATTAGGATATGTTTCTAAGATGTCAGAGTTGTTTCTAAGATGTCAGAGTAGAACATGTGTTTAAGATGTCAGAGTAGTATGTTTCTAAGATGTCAGAGTAGGAAATGTTCCTAAGATGTCAGAGTAGGATGTTTCTAGCATATCAGAGTAGGATATGTGTCTAATATGTCAGAAGAGGATGTTTCTAAGATGTCAGAGTAGGATATGTTTCTAAGATGTCAGAGTAGGATATGTTTCTAAGATGTCCGAGTAGGGAGTTGTTTCTAAGATGTCAGAGTAGAATATGTGTTTAAGATGTCAGAGTAGTATGTTTCTAAGATATCAGAGTAGCAGATGTTTCTAATATGTCAGAAGAGGACGTTTCTAAGATGTCAGAGTAGGACGTTTCTAAGATGTCAGAGTAAGAAATGTTCCAAAATGTCAGAGGAGGATGTTTCTACGATATCAGAGTAGGATGTTTCTAAGATGTCAGAGTAGGAAATGTTCCAAAATGTCAGAGGAGGATGTTTCTAGGATATCAGAGTAGCATATGTTTCTAAGATGTCAGAGTAGGAAATGTTCCAAAATGTCAGAGGAGGATGTTTCTAAGATATCAGAGTAGCAGATGTTTCTAATATGTCAGAAGAGGACGTTTCTAAGATGTCAGAGTAGGATATGTTTCTAACATTTTTGAGTAGGATATCTTTCTAAGATATCAGAGTGGGATATGTTTTTAAGATGTCAGAATAGGATGTTTCTAAGATGTCAGAGTAGGATATGTTTCTAATATGTCAGAAGAGAATGTTTCTAAGATGGTACAGTAGGATATATTTCTAAGATGTCAGATTAGGATATGTTTCTAAGATGTCAGAGTAGGATATGTTTTTAAGATGTCAGAGTTGTTTCTAAGATGTCAGAGTAGAATATGTGTTTAAGATGTCAGAGTAGGATATGTTTCTAAGATGTCGGAGTAGGATGTTTCTAAGATGTCAGAGTAGGATATGTTTCTAAGATGTCAGACTATGATATGTTTCTAAGATGTCGGAGTAGGATGTTTCTAAGATGTCAGAGTAGGATATATGTTTCTAAGATGTCAGAGTAGGATATGTTTGTAAGATGTCAGAGTATGATATGTTTCTAAAATGTCAGAGGAGGAAGTTTCTAAGATGCCAGAGTAGTATGTTTCCAAGGTGTCAGAGTAGGATGTGTTTCTAAGATGTCAGAGTAGGATGTTTCTAAGATGTCAGAATAGGATGTTTCTAAGATGTCAGAGTAGGATATGTTTCTAAGATGTCAGAGACTGATATGTTTCTAAGATTTTAGAGTAGGAAATTTTCCAAAATGTCAGAGGAGGATGTTTCTAAGATGTCAGAGTAGGAAATGTTCCAAAATGTCAGAGGAGGATGTTTCTAAGATGTCAGAGTAGGATATGTTTCTAAGATGTCAGAGACTGATATGTTTCTAAGATTTCAGAGTAGGAAATGTTTCTAAGATATCAGAGTAGGAAATGTTCCAAAATGTCAGAGGAGGATGTTTCTACGATATCAGAGAAGGATGTTTCTAAGATGTCAGAGTAGGAAATGTTCCAAAATGTCAGAGGAGGATGTTTCTAGGATATCAGAGTAGCATATGTTTCTAAGATGTCAGAGTAGGAAATGTTCCAAAATGTCAGAGGAGGATGTTTCTAAGATATCAGAGTAGCAGATGTTTCTAATATGTCAGAAGAGGACGTTTCTAAGATGTCAGAGTAGGATATGTTTCTAACATTTTTGAGTAGGATATCTTTCTAAGATATCAGAGTGGGATATGTTTTTAAGATGTCAGAATAGGATGTTTCTAAGATGTCAGAGTAGGATATGTTTCTAATATGTCAGAAGAGAATGTTTCTAAGATGGTAGAGTAGGATATATTTCTAAGATGTCAGATTAGGATATGTTTCTAAGATGTCAGAGTAGGATATGTCTTTAAGATGTCAGAGATGTTTCTAAGATGTCAGAGTAGAATATGTGTTTAAGATGTCAGAGTAGTATGTTTCTAAGATGTCACAGTAGGATATGTTTCCAAGATGTCAGAGTATGATATGTTTCTAAGATGTCGGAGTAGGATGTCTCTAAGATGTCAGAGTAGGATATGTTTCTAAGATGTCAGAGTAGGATATGTTTGTAAGATGTCAGAGTATGATATGTTTCTAAAATGTCAGAGGAGGAAGTTTCTAAGATGTCAAAGTAGTATGTTTCCTAGGTGTCAGAGTAGGATGTGTTTCTAAGATGTCAGAGTAGGATGTTTCTAAGATTTCAGCGTAGGATGTTTCTAAGATGTCAGAGTAGGATATGTTTCTAACATTTTAGAGTAGGATATCTTTCTAAGATATCAGAGTGGGATATGTTTTTAAGATGTCAGAATAGGATGTTTCTAAGATGTCAGAGTAGGATATGTTTCTAAGATGTCAGAGACTGATATGTTTCTAAGATTTCAGAGTAGGAAATTTTCCAAAATGTCAGAGGAGGATGTTTCTAAGATGTCAGAGTAGGAAATGTTCCAAAATGTCAGAGGAGGATGTTTCTAAGATGTCAGAGTAGGATATGTTTCTAAGATGTCAGAGACTGATATGTTTCTAAGATTTCAGAGTAGGAAATGTTTCTAAGATGTCAGAGTAGGATATGTTTCTAAGATATCAGAGTAGGAAATGTTCCAAAATGTCAGAGGAAGATGTTTCTACGATATCAGAGTAGGATGTTTCTAAGATGTCAGAGTAGGAAATGTTCCAAAATGTCAGAGGAGGATGTTTCTAGGATATCAGAGTAGCATATGTTTCTAAGATGTCAGAGTAGGAAATGTTCCAAAATGTCAGAGGAGGATGTTTCTAAGATATCAGAGTAGCAGATGTTTCTAATATGTCAGAATAGGACGTTTCTAAGATGTCAGAGTAGGATATGTTTCTAACATTTTTGAGTAGGATATCTTTCTAAGATATCAGAGTGTGATATGTCTTTAAGATGTCAGAATAGGATGTTTCTAAGATGTCAGAGTAGGATATGTTTCTAAGATGTCAGAGACTGATATGTTTCTAAGATATCAGAGTAGGAAATGTTCCAAAATGTCAGAGGATGATGTTTCTACGATATCAGAGTAGGATGTTTCTAAGATGTCAGAGTAGGAAATGTTCCAAAATGTCAGAGGAGGATGTTTCTAGGATATCAGAGTAGCATATGTTTCTAAGATGTCAGAGTAGGAAATGTTCCAAAATGTCAGAGGAGGATGTTTCTAAGATATCAGAGTAGCAGATGTTTCTAATATGTCAGAATAGGACGTTTCTAAGATGTCAGAGTAGGATATGTTTCTAACATTTTTGAGTAGGATATCTTTCTAAGATATCAGAGTGTGATATGTTTTTAAGATGTCAGAATAGGATGTTTCTAAGATGTCAGAGTAGGATATGTTTCTAAGATGTCAGAGACTGATATGTTTCTAAGATATCAGAGTAGGAAATGTTCCAAAATGTCAGAGGAGGATGTTTCTAGGATATCAGAGTAGGATATGTTTCTAAGATGTCAGAGTAGGATATGTTTCTAATATGTCAGAAGAGAATGTTTCTAAGATGGTAGAGTAGGATATATTTCTAAGATGTCAGATTAGGATATGTTTCTAAGATGTCAGAGTAGGATATGTTTTTAAGATGTCAGAGTTGTTTCTAAGATGTCAGAGTAGAATATGTGTTTAAGATGTCAGATTAGTATGTTTCTAAGATGTCACAGTAGGATATGTTTCCAAGATGTCAGAGTATGATATGTTTCTAAGATGTCGGAGTAGGATGTTTCTAAGATGTCAGAGTAGGATATGTTTCTAAGATGTCAGAGTAGGATATGTTTGTAAGATGTCAGAATATGATATGTTTCTAAAATGTCAGAGGAGGAAGTTTCTAAGATGTCAAAGTAGTATGTTTCCTAGGTGTCAGAGTAGGATGTGTTTCTAAGATGTCAGAGTAGGATGTTTCTAAGATGTCAGAGACTGATATGTTTCTAAGATTTCAGAGTAGGAAATTTTCCAAAATGTCAGAGGAGGATGTTTCTAAGATGTCAGAGTAGGAAATGTTCCAAAATGTCAGAGGAGGATGTTTCTAAGATGTCAGAGTAGGAAATATTCCAAAATGTCAGAGGAGGATGTTTCTAGGATATCAGAGTAGGATATGTTTCTGAGATGTCAGAGTAGGATATGTTTCTAAGATGTCAGAGTAGGACATATTTATAAGATGTCAGATTAGGATATGTTTCTAAGATGTCAGAGTTGTTTCTAAGATGTCAGAGTAGGAAATGTTCCTAAGATGTCAGAGTAGGATGTTTCTAGCATATCAGAGTAGGATATGTGTCTAATATGTCAGAAGAGGATGTTTCTAAGATGTCAGAGTAGGATATGTTTCTAAGATGTCAGAGTAGGATATGTTTCTAAGATGTCCGAGTAGGGAGTTGTTTCTAAGATGTCAGAGTAGAATATGTGTTTAAGATGTCAGAGTAGTATGTTTCTAAGATATCAGAGTAGCAGATGTTTCTAATATGTCAGAAGAGGACGTTTCTAAGATGTCAGAGTAGGATGTTTCTAAGATGTCAGAGAAGGATATGTTTCTAAGATGTCAGAGTGGGATATGTTTCTAGGATGTCAGAGTAGGATATGTTTCTAAGCTCTCAGAGGGGGGATATGTTTCTAAGATGTCAGAGTAGGATATGTTTCTAAGATGTCAGAGTAGGATATGTTTCTAAGATGTCAGAGTATGATATTTTTCTAAGATGTCAGACTAGGAAATGTTCCAAAATGCAGAGGAGGATGTTTCTAAGATATCAGAGTAGGATGTTTCTAAGATGTCAGAGTAGGAAATGTTCCAAAATGTCAGAGGAGGATGTTTCTAGGATATCAGAGTAGAATATGTGTTTAAGATGTCAGAGTAGTATGTTTCTAGGATGTCACAGTAGGATATGTTTCCAAGATGTCAGAGTATGATATGTTTCTAAGATGTCGGAGTAGGATGTCTCTAAGATGTCAGAGTAGGATATGTTTCTAAGATGTCAGAGTAGGATATGTTTGTAAGATGTCAGAGTATGATATGTTTCTAAAATGTCAGAGGATGAAGTTTCTAAGATGTCAAAGTAGTATGTTTCCTAGGTGTCAGAGTAGGATATGTTTCTAAGATGTCAGAGTAGGATGTTTCTAAGATTTCAGCGTAGGATGTTTCTAAGATGTCAGAGTAGGATATGTTTCTAACATTTTAGAGTAGGATATCTTTCTAAGATATCAGAGTGGGATATGTTTTTAAGATGTCAGAATAGGATGTTTCTAAGATGTCAGAGTAGGATATGTTTCTAAGATGTCAGAGACTGATATGTTTCTAAGATTTCAGAGTAGGAAATTTTCCAAAATGTCAGAGGAGGATGTTTCTAAGATGTCAGAGTAGGAAATGTTCCAAAATGTCAGAGGAGGATGTTTCTAAGATGTCAGAGTAGGATATGTTTCTAAGATGTCAGAGACTGATATGTTTCTAAGATTTCAGAGTAGGAAATGTTTCTAAGATGTCAGAGTAGGATATGTTTCTAAGATATCAGAGTAGGAAATGTTCCAAAATGTCAGAGGAGGATGTTTCTACGATATCAGAGTAGGATATTTCTAAGATGTCAGAGTAGGAAATGTTCCAAAATGTCAGAGGAGGATGTTTCTAGGATATCAGAGTAGCATATGTTTCTAAGATGTCAGAGTAGGAAATGTTCCAAAATGTCAGAGGAGGATGTTTCTAAGATATCAGAGTAGCAGATGTTTCTAATATGTCAGAATAGGACGTTTCTAAGATGTCAGAGTAGGATATGTTTCTAACATTTTTGAGTAGGATATCTTTCTAAGATATCAGAGTGTGATATGTTTTTAAGATGTCAGAATAGGATGTTTCTAAGATGTCAGAGTAGGATATGTTTCTAAGATGTCAGAGACTGATATGTTTCTAAGATATCAGAGTAGGAAATGTTCCAAAATGTCAGAGGAGGATGTTTCTAGGATATCAGAGTAGGATATGTTTCTAAGATGTCAGAGTAGGATATGTTTCTAATATGTCAGAAGAGAATGTTTCTAAGATGGTAGAGTAGGATATATTTCTAAGATGTCAGATTAGGATATCTTTCTAAGATGTCAGAGTAGGATATGTTTTTAAGATGTCAGAGTTGTTTCTAAGATGTCAGAGTAGAATATGTGTTTAAGATGTCAGAGTAGTATGTTTCTAAGATGTCACAGTAGGATATGTTTCCAAGATGTCAGAGTATGATATGTTTCTAAGATGTCGGAGTAGGATGTTTCTAAGATGTCAGAGTAGGATATGTTTCTAAGATGTCAGAGTAGGATATGTTTGTAAGATGTCAGAGTATGATATGTTTCTAAAATGTCAGAGGAGGAAGTTTCTAAGATGTCAAAGTAGTATGTTTCCTAGGTGTCAGAGTAGGATCTCTTTCTAAGATGTCAGAGTAGGATGTTTCTAAGATGTCAGAGACTGATATGTTTCTAAGATTTCAGAGTAGGAAATTTTCCAAAATGTCAGAGGAGGATGTTTCTAAGATGTCAGAGTAGGAAATGTTCCAAAATGTCAGAGGAGGATGTTTCTAAGATGTCAGAGTAGGAAATATTCCAAAATGTCAGAGGAGGATGTTTCTAGGATATCAGAGTAGGATATGTTTCTGAGATGTCAGAATAGGATATGTTTCTAAGATGTCAGAGTAGGACATATTTATAAGATGTCAGATTAGGATATGTTTCTAAGATGTCAGAGTTGTTTCTAAGATGTCAGAGTAGAACATGTGTTTAAGATGTCAGAGTAGTATGTTTCTAAGATGTCAGAGTAGGAAATGTTCCTAAGATGTCAGAGTAGGATATTTCTAGCATATCAGAGTAGTATATGTGTCTAATATGTCAGAAGAGGATGTTTCTAAGATGTCAGAGTAGGATATGTTTCTAAGATGTCAGAGTAGGATATGTTTCTAAGATGTCAGAGTAGGATATGTTTTTAAGATGTCAGAGTTGTTTCTAAGATGTCAGAGTAGAATATGTGTTTAAGATGTCAGAGTAGGATATGTTTCTAAGATGTCGGAGTAGGATGTTTCTAAGATGTCAGAGTAGGATATGTTTCTAAGATGTCAGACTATGATATGTTTCTAAGATGTCGGAGTAGGATGTTTCTAAGATGTCAGAGTAGGATATATGTTTCTAAGATGTCAGAGTAGGATATGTTTGTAAGATGTCAGAGTATGATATGTTTCTAAAATGTCAGAGGAGGAAGTTTCTAAGATGCCAGAGTAGTATGTTTCCAAGGTGTCAGAGTAGGATGTGTTTCTAAGATGTCAGAGTAGGATGTTTCTAAGATGTCAGAATAGGATGTTTCTAAGATGTCAGAGTAGGATATGTTTCTAAGATGTCAGAGACTGATATGTTTCTAAGATTTTAGAGTAGGAAATTTTCCAAAATGTCAGAGGAGGATGTTTCTAAGATGTCAGAGTAGGAAATGTTCCAAAATGTCAGAGGAGGATGTTTCTAAGATGTCAGAGTAGGATATGTTTCTAAGATGTCAGAGACTGATATGTTTCTAAGATTTCAGAGTAGGAAATGTTTCTAAGATATCAGAGTAGGAAATGTTCCAAAATGTCAGAGGAGGATGTTTCTACGATATCAGAGAAGGATGTTTCTAAGATGTCAGAGTAGGAAATGTTCCAAAATGTCAGAGGAGGATGTTTCTAGGATATCAGAGTAGCATATGTTTCTAAGATGTCAGAGTAGGAAATGTTCCAAAATGTCAGAGGAGGATGTTTCTAAGATATCAGAGTAGCAGATGTTTCTAATATGTCAGAAGAGGACGTTTCTAAGATGTCAGAGTAGGATATGTTTCTAACATTTTTGAGTAGGATATCTTTCTAAGATATCAGAGTGGGATATGTTTTTAAGATGTCAGAATAGGATGTTTCTAAGATGTCAGAGTAGGATATGTTTCTAATATGTCAGAAGAGAATGTTTCTAAGATGGTAGAGTAGGATATATTTCTAAGATGTCAGATTAGGATATGTTTCTAAGATGTCAGAGTAGGATATGTCTTTAAGATGTCAGAGTTGTTTCTAAGATGTCAGAGTAGAATATGTGTTTAAGATGTCAGAGTAGTATGTTTCTAAGATGTCACAGTAGGATATGTTTCCAAGATGTCAGAGTATGATATGTTTCTAAGATGTCGGAGTAGGATGTCTCTAAGATGTCAGAGTAGGATATGTTTCTAAGATGTCAGAGTAGGATATGTTTGTAAGATGTCAGAGTATGATATGTTTCTAAAATGTCAGAGGAGGAAGTTTCTAAGATGTCAAAGTAGTATGTTTCCTAGGTGTCAGAGTAGGATGTGTTTCTAAGATGTCAGAGTAGGATGTTTCTAAGATTTCAGCGTAGGATGTTTCTAAGATGTCAGAGTAGGATATGTTTCTAACATTTTAGAGTAGGATATCTTTCTAAGATATCAGAGTGGGATATGTTTTTAAGATGTCAGAATAGGATGTTTCTAAGATGTCAGAGTAGGATATGTTTCTAAGATGTCAGAGACTGATATGTTTCTAAGATTTCAGAGTAGGAAATTTTCCAAAATGTCAGAGGAGGATGTTTCTAAGATGTCAGAGTAGGAAATGTTCCAAAATGTCAGAGGAGGATGTTTCTAAGATGTCAGAGTAGGATATGTTTCTAAGATGTCAGAGACTGATATGTTTCTAAGATTTCAGAGTAGGAAATGTTTCTAAGATGTCAGAGTAGGATATGTTTCTAAGATATCAGAGTAGGAAATGTTCCAAAATGTCAGAGGAGGATGTTTCTACGATATCAGAGTAGGATGTTTCTAAGATGTCAGAGTAGGAAATGTTCCAAAATGTCAGAGGAGGATGTTTCTAGGATATCAGAGTAGCATATGTTTCTAAGATGTCAGAGTAGGAAATGTTCCAAAATGTCAGAGGAGGATGTTTCTAAGATATCAGAGTAGCAGATGTTTCTAATATGTCAGAATAGGACGTTTCTAAGATGTCAGAGTAGGATATGTTTCTAACATTTTTGAGCAGGATATCTTTCTAAGATATCAGAGTGTGATATGTTTTTAAGATGTCAGAATAGGATGTTTCTAAGATGTCAGAGTAGGATATGTTTCTAAGATGTCAGAGACTGATATGTTTCTAAGATATCAGAGTAGGAAATGTTCCAAAATGTCAGAGGAGGATGTTTCTACGATATCAGAGTAGGATGTTTCTAAGATGTCAGAGTAGGAAATGTTCCAAAATGTCAGAGGAGGATGTTTCTAGGATATCATAGTAGCATATGTTTCTAAGATGTCAGAGTAGGAAATGTTCCAAAATGTCAGAGGAGGATGTTTCTAAGATATCAGAGTAGCAGATGTTTCTAATATGTCAGAATAGGACGTTTCTAAGATGTCAGAGTAGGATATGTTTCTAACATTTTTGAGTAGGATATCTTTCTAAGATATCAGAGTGTGATATGTTTTTAAGATGTCAGAATAGGATGTTTCTAAGATGTCAGAGTAGGATATGTTTCTAAGATGTCAGAGACTGATATGTTTCTAAGATATCAGAGTAGGAAATGTTCCAAAATGTCAGAGGAGGATGTTTCTAGGATATCAGAGTAGGATATGTTTCTAAGATGTCAGAGTAGGATATGTTTCTAATATGTCAGAAGAGAATGTTTCTAAGATGGTAGAGTAGGATATATTTCTAAGATGTCAGATTAGGATATGTTTCTAAGATGTCAGAGTAGGATATGTTTTTAAGATGTCAGAGTTGTTTCTAAGATGTCAGAGTAGAATATGTGTTTAAGATGTCAGATTAGTATGTTTCTAAGATGTCACAGTAGGATATGTTTCCAAGATGTCAGAGTATGATATGTTTCTAAGATGTCGGAGTAGGATGTTTCTAAGATGTCAGAGTAGGATATGTTTCTAAGATGTCAGAGTAGGATATGTTTGTAAGATGTCAGAGTATGATATGTTTCTAAAATGTCAGAGGAGGAAGTTTCTAAGATGTCAAAGTAGTATGTTTCCTAGGTGTCAGAGTAGGATGTGTTTCTAAGATGTCAGAGTAGGATGTTTCTAAGATGTCAGAGACTGATATGTTTCTAAGATTTTAGAGTAGGAAATTTTCCAAAATGTCAGAGGAGGATGTTTCTAAGATGTCAGAGTAGGAAATGTTCCAAAATGTCAGAGGAGGATGTTTCTAAGATGTCAGAGTAGGAAATATTCCAAAATGTCAGAGGAGGATGTTTCTAGGATATCAGAGTAGGATATGTTTCTGAGATGTCAGAGTAGGATATGTTTCTAAGATGTCAGAGTAGGACATATTTATAAGATGTCAGATTAGGATATGTTTCTAAGATGTCAGAGTTGTTTCTAAGATGTCAGAGTAGGAAATGTTCCTAAGATGTCAGAGCAGGATGTTTCTAGCATATCAGAGTAGGATATGTGTCTAATATGTCAGAAGAGGATGTTTCTAAGATGTCAGAGTAGGATATGTTTCTAAGATGTCAGAGTAGGATATGTTTCTAAGATGTCCGAGTAGGGAGTTGTTTCTAAGATGTCAGAGTAGAATATGTGTTTAAGATGTCAGAGTAGTATGTTTCTAAGATATCAGAGTAGCAGATGTTTCTAATATGTCAGAAGAGGACGTTTCTAAGATGTCAGAGTAGGATGTTTCTAAGATGTCAGAGAAGGATATGTTTCTAAGATGTCAGAGTGGGATATGTTTCTAGGATGTCAGAGTAGGATATGTTTCTAAGCTCTCAGAGGGGGGATATGTTTCTAAGATGTCAGAGTAGGATATGTTTCTAAGATGTCAGAGTAGGATATGTTTCTAAGATGTCAGAGTATGATATTTTTCTAAGATGTCAGACTAGGAAATGTTCCAAAATGCAGAGGATGTTTCTAAGATATCAGAGTAGGATGTTTCTAAGATGTCAGAGTAGGAAATGTTCCAAAATGTCAGAGGAGGATGTTTCTAGGATATCAGAGTAGAATATGTGTTTAAGATGTCAGAGTAGTATGTTTCTAAGATGTCACAGTAGGATATGTTTCCAAGATGTCAGAGTATGATATGTTTCTAAGATGTCGGAGTAGGATGTCTCTAAGATGTCAGAGTAGGATATGTTTCTAAGATGTCAGAGTAGGATATGTTTGTAAGATGTCAGAGTATGATATGTTTCTAAAATGTCAGAGGATGAAGTTTCTAAGATGTCAAAGTAGTATGTTTCCTAGGTGTCAGAGTAGGATGTGTTTCTAAGATGTCAGAATAGGATGTTTCTAAGATTTCAGCGTAGGATGTTTCTAAGATGTCAGAGTAGGATATGTTTCTAACATTTTAGAGTAGGATATCTTTCTAAGATATCAGAGTGGGATATGTTTTTAAGATGTCAGAATAGGATGTTTCTAAGATGTCAGAGTAGGATATGTTTCTAAGATGTCAGAGACTGATATGTTTCTAAGATTTCAGAGTAGGATATGTTTCTAAGATGTCAGAGACTGATATGTTTCTAAGATTTCAGAGTAGGAAATTTTCCAAAATGTCAGAGGAGGATGTTTCTAAGATGTCAGAGTAGGAAATGTTCCAAAATGTCAGAGGAGGATGTTTCTAAGATGTCAGAGTAGGATATGTTTCTAAGATGTCAGAGACTGATATGTTTCTAAGATTTCAGAGTAGGAAATGTTTCTAAGATGTCAGAGACTGATATGTTTCTAAGATTTCAGAGTAGGAAATTTTCCAAAATGTCAGAGTAGGATATGTTTCTAAGATATCAGAGTAGGAAATGTTCCAAAATGTCAGAGGAGGATGTTTCTACGATATCAGAGTAGGATGTTTCTAAGATGTCAGAGTAGGAAATGTTCCAAAATGTCAGAGGAGGATGTTTCTAGGATATCAGAGTAGCATATGTTTCTAAGATGTCAGAGTAGGAAATGTTCCAAAATGTCAGAGGAGGATGTTTCTAAGATATCAGAGTAGCAGATGTTTCTAATATGTCAGAATAGGACGTTTCTAAGATGTCAGAGTAGGATATGTTTCTAACATTTTTGAGTAGGATATCTTTCTAAGATATCAGAGTGTGATATGTTTTTAAGATGTCAGAATAGGATGTTTCTAAGATGTCAGAGTAGGATATGTTTCTAAGATTTCAGAGACTGATATGTTTCTAAGATATCAGAGTAGGAAATGTTCCAAAATGTCAGAGGAGGATGTTTCTAGGATATCAGAGTAGGATATGTTTCTAAGATGTCAGAGTAGGATATGTTTCTAATATGTCAGAAGAGAATGTTTCTAAGATGGTAGAGTAGGATATATTTCTAAGATGTCAGATTAGGATATGTTTCTAAGATGTCAGAGTAGGATATGTTTTTAAGATGTCAGAGTTGTTTCTAAGATGTCAGAGTAGAATATGTGTTTAAGATGTCAGAGTAGTATGTTTCTAAGATGTCACAGTAGGATATGTTTCCAAGATGTCAGAGTATGATATGTTTCTAAGATGTCGGAGTAGGATGTTTCTAAGATGTCAGAGTAGGATATGTTTCTAAGATGTCAGAGTAGGATATGTTTGTAAGATGTCAGAGTATGATATGTTTCTAAAATGTCAGAGGAGGAAGTTTCTAAGATGTCAAAGTAGTATGTTTCCTAGGTGTCAGAGTAGGATCTGTTTCTAAGATGTCAGAGTAGGATGTTTCTAAGATGTCAGAGACTGATATGTTTCTAAGATTTCAGAGTAGGAAATTTTCCAAAATGTCAGAGGAGGATGTTTCTAAGATGTCAGAGTAGGAAATGTTCCAAAATGTCAGAGGAGGATGTTTCTAAGATGTCAGAGTAGGAAATATTCCAAAATGTCAGAGGAGGATGTTTCTAGGATATCAGAGTAGGATATGTTTCTGAGATGTCAGAGTAGGATATGTTTCTAAGATGTCAGAGTAGGACATATTTATAAGATGTCAGATTAGGATATGTTTCTAAGATGTCAGAGTTGTTTCTAAGATGTCAGAGTAGAACATGTGTTTAAGATGTCAGAGTAGTATGTTTCTAAGATGTTAGAGTAGGAAATGTTCCTAAGATGTCAGAGTAGGATGTTTCTAGCATATCAGAGTAGGATATGTGTCTAATATGTCAGAAGAGGATGTTTCTAAGATGTCAGAGTAGGATATGTTTCTAAGATGTCAGAGTAGGATATGTTTCTAAGATGTCCGAGTAGGGAGTTGTTTCTAAGATGTCAGAGTAGAATATGTGTTTAAGATGTCAGAGTAGTATGTTTCTAAGATATCAGAGTAGCAGATGTTTCTAATATGTCAGAAGAGGACGTTTCTAAGATGTCAGAGTAGGATGTTTCTAAGATGTCAGAGAAGGATATGTTTCTAAGATGTCAGAGTGGGATATGTTTCTAGGATGTCAGAGTAGGATATGTTTCTAAGCTCTCAGAGGGGGGATATGTTTCTAAGATGTCAGAGTAGGATATGTTTCTAAGATGTCAGAGTAGGATATGTTTCTAAGATGTCAGAGTATGATATTTTTCTAAGATGTCAGACTAGGAAATGTTCCAAAATGCAGAGGAGGATGTTTCTAAGATATCAGAGTAGGATGTTTCTAAGATGTCAGAGTAGGAAATGTTCCAAAATGTCAGAGGAGGATGTTTCTAGGATATCAGAGTAGCATATGTTTCTAAGATGTCAGAGTAGGAAATGTTCCAAAATGTCAGAGGAGGATGTTTCTAAGATATCAGAGTAGCAGATGTTTCTAATATGTCAGAAGAGGATGTTTCTAAGCTGTCCGAGTAGGATGTTTCTGAGATGTCAGAGTAGGATATGTTTCTAAGATGTCAGAGTAGGATATGTTTCTGAGATGTCAGAGACTGATATGTTTCTAAGATGTCAGAGTAGGAAATGTTCCAAAATGTCAGAGGAGGATGTTTATAGGATATCAGACTAGCAGATGTTTCAAATATGTCAGAAGAGGATGTTTCTAAGATGTCAGAGTAGGATATGTTTCTAAGCTGTCAGAGTAGGATGTTTCTAAGATGTCAGAGTAGGATATGTTTCTAAGATGTCAGAGTAGGATGGTTCTAAGATATAAGAGTGGGATATGTTTCTAAGATGTCAGAGTAGGATATGTTTCTAAAATGTCAGAGGAGGATGTTTCTAATATGTCAGAGTAGGATATATTTCTAAGATGTCAGAGTACGAAATGTTTCAAAATGTCAGAGGAGGATGTTTCTAAGATGTAAGAGTAGGATATATTTCTAAGATGTCAGAGTAGGATGTTTCTAATATATCAGAAGATGATATTTCCAAGATGTCAGAGTAGGATATATTTCTAAGATGTCAGATTAGGATATGTTTCTAGGATATTAGAGTAGGAAATGTTCCAAAATGTCAGAGGAGGATGTTTCTAGGATATCAGACTAGCAGATGTTTCAAATATGTCAGAAGAGGATGTTTCTAAGATGTCAGAGTAGGATATGTTTCTAAGATGTCAGAGTAGGATATGTTTCTAAAATGTCAGAGGAGGATGTTTCTAATATGTCAGAGTAGGATATATTTCTAAGATGTCAGAGTAGGAAATGTTTCAAAATGTCAGAGGAGGATGTTTCTAAGATGTCAGAGTAGGAAATGTTCCAAAATGTCAGAGGAGGATGTTTCTAGGATGTCAGAGTAGGATATGTTTCTAAGATGTCAGAGTAGGATATGTGTCTAATATATCAGAAGAGGATGTGTCTAAGATGGCAGAGTAGGATATATTTCTAAGATGTCAGATTAGGATATGTTTCTAAGATGTCAGAGTAGGCTATGTTTCTAAGATGTCAGAGACTGATATGTTTCTAAGATGTCAGAATAGGAAATGTTCCAAAATGTCAGAGGAGGATGTTTCTAAGATGTCAGAGTAGGATATGTTTCTAAGATGTCAGAGTAGGAAATGTTCCAAAATGTCAGAGGAGGATGTTTCTAAGATGTCAGAGTAGGATATATTTCTAAGATGTCAGATTAGGATATGTTTCTAAGATGTCAGAGGAGGATGTTTCTAAGATGTCAGAGTAGGAAATGTTCCAAAATGTCAGAGGAGGATGTTTCTAGGATATCAGAGTAGCAGATGTTTCTAATATGTCAGAAGAGGATGTTTCTAAGATGTCAGAGTAGGATATGTTTCTAAGATGTCAGAGACTGATATGTTTCTAAGATGTCAGAGTAGGAAATGTTCCAAAATGTCAGAGGAGGATGTTTCTAAGATGTCAGAGTAGGATATGTTTCTAAGATATCAGAGTAGGAAATGTTCCAAAATGTCAGAGGAGGATGTTTCTAAGATGTCAGAGTAGGAAATGTTCCAAAATGTCAGAGGAGGATGTTTCTAGGATATCAGAGTAGCAGATGTTTCTAATATGTCAGAAGAGGATGTTTCTAAGCTGTCGGGGTAGGATGTTTCTAAGATGTCAGAGTAGGATATGTTTCTAAGATTTCAGAGTAGGATGTTTCTAGGATATCAGAGTAGGATATATTTCTAAGATGTCAGATTAGGATATGTTTCTAAAATGTCAGAGTAGGATATATTTCTACGATGTCAGATTAGGATATGTTTCTAAGATGTCAGAGTAGGATATGTTTTTAAGATGTCAGAGTTGTTTCTAAGATGTCAGAGTAGAATATGTGTTTAAGATGTCAGAGTAGTATGTTTCTAAGATGTCAGAGTAGGATATGTTTCTAAGAGGCTGAATACGCTTAACTAGTCAGTTGACACACCTATACTTTTTCCAGCGCTAAGTGTAGGTTGGTAAAACTTAACATAGCTTCACTTAAAAGTTAAGACAACTTAACTTAAAGCTTGACCTAGTCAACTTGATTGGCTTTTTTCTTCTTCTCTTTACCTCTCATTTGCTGTTTTACGGCAAGCCTTTTATCTTGCTCTTTTTTTCTCGATTTTTGATTAGGAAGTTAGGTTAGCTTTCTGTATTTTGTTTTCCTTTTCTTTAATTGGTAAGGTAGATTTATCTGGGTTGTTTTGGACATGATCACCTTGTTTGTTGCCTGTTCCTTCCCTCATAACAAAATGTTGGAGCACTAACGTAGGTTCTCTGGTCCTTGGAAGTAGGTTAAAAATGGAGTAAACTTTTAAGTTGTGCTGTGGTTTCCCATAAGCCAGACATAACACTGCTCTATTTGTCTCTCCTCGTTTGCTTTTCTGTCATGTCTTTTTTACTCAGCTCTTTTCTTTTTCAGGTTTTGGTGAATGAGGCAAATGTTTTGCCGATGTTAATTAAAAACCTTGTGGAACCAGACTACATGTTTGCTGAACGCATTTGCACCATACTGACCAACCTTACTCGCCATGAGAAGACATGCCGGACCATCTTCAAGGTTTATTTGCTGATATTTCAAGCATAAGACAAAACTTCAATAATGCCTGTAGTAGCATAAATGTGAATAACACAATAGCCATTCACAGTTACTCACTTTTATAGTAAGTAGTAGTTTATATTACTCATACAGTAAGTATTACTCATATAGTAAGTAGTATTTTAGATTACTCATACAGTAATTATTACTCATATAGTATGTAGTAGTTTGTAGTACTCATACAGTAATTATTACTCATATAGTAAGTAGTAGTTTATATTACTCATACAGTAATTATTACTCACATAGTAAGTAGTAGTTTATATTACCCATACAGTAATTACTACTCATATAGTAATAGTAGTTTATATTACTCATACAGAAATTATTACTCATATAGTAAGTAATAGTTTATAAAATAAGATGATGAAACATCAATAATAATAATAACAATTTTATTTATATAGTACTTTTCTAAAACAATGTTACAAAGTGCTTCACAAAAAAAAACATAAAATTAGAGAAGGCAAAAATAAGATTAATATCAAATAAGAAAAAAATAATAACAGTATAAATAAAAACAAATATCAAACATTTGTGAAAGCTTTCATAAAAAGAAAAGTTTCAAGACGAGATTTAAAAGAAGCTAGAGACTTAGTTCATCTTAGCTCAACAGGAAGAGAGGTCCATAGTGCGGGGGCTCTAACAGCAAAATCCCGATCACCCTTTGTAACAAACTGAGACCTGGGAATAACCAGCAGGGCTCCTTCTGCAGACCTTAACGGTTGAGGGGGGACATATCAAGTCAATAAATCACAAATGTATGACGGAGCAAGACCATTTAAAGCCTTAAAAGTGAGCAGTAAAATTATAAAATCAATTCTAAATATAACAGGGAGCCAGCGTAGGGAGGCAAGCACAGGAGTGATATGGTCATGCCTCCTTGTCACGGTAATGAGCCGAGCAGCGGCGTTTTGTACCAACTGCAGACAGTAGAGGGAGCCCTTGCTGATACCAGAATAAAGTGAATTACAATAGTCAAGCCGAGAGCAGATAAAAGCGTGTAAGGCTATATGAAATATTTAGTATTTTTTTTATTGCTATATAAAGACCAAATGTGATGTGTAATTATTGAAATCTGTATATTACTGTGAAGACTATACAATATATTGTAGACAATATGAAATATATATTTACATTACTATAAGAAAACCATATGAAAAGACAGTTAAGTGTGACAGCATCAAAACTGACTCAACCTTGGGGCATGTTGATAACAGTATTTTTGGTGTATAAAGGATTATTGAACTGTCAAATTTGTTGAATAATCACGTTCACTTTTGTCTATTATTACTACTTTCGGGTGCTCCTGTTAGCGGTCACCACAGTGGATCATCTATTTCCATCTCTTCCTGTCCTCTGCATCTTCCTCTGTCACACTAGCCACCTGCATGTCCTCCCTCACCACATCCATAAACCTCCTCTTTGGCCTTCCTCTTTTCCTCTTCCCTGGCAGCTCCATATTCAGCATCCTTCTCCCAGTATACCCAGCATCTCTCCTCCACACATGTCCAAACCATCTCAATCTTGTCTCTCTTGCTTTGTCTCCAAACCGTCCAATCTGAGCTGTCCCTTTAATATACTCGCTCCTAATCCTGTCCTTCTTCAAATCAAATCAAATCAAAATCAAATCAATTTTATTTGTGTAGCCCAATATCACAAATTACAAATTTGCCTCAGTGGGTTTAACAGCAACACAACATCCTGTTCTTAGACCCTCTCATCGGATAAGGAACAACTCCCTAAAAAAAAAACCCTTTAACAGGGAGAAACAATAGGAAGAAACCTCAGGGAGAGCAACAGAGGAGGGATCTCTCTCTCCCAAGACGGATAGCGTGCAATGGATGTTGTGTTCACGCAATTTACACAACACAACATTGAAAGAGGATAACAGAATTATAATGGACATAACATTTATGAAGAACATGATGCACAGGATGCCAAGCAGTGTCCAGATGCCAACGGAGCAGTCCAGGACCCAAGCCACGCGACCAGCATCATCATGTAATAAAAGAAAAACTTAGGTGAAGAGTGGAAGGGCAGGCAGCATCCAAATGGCGGCCACCATCACCACGGAGACCTGAGAGGAGAACCGACTGCACATGAACACGAGAGACTCACATAACACCATTCAAACACAGAAAAAGAGAAAGGAGAAGACATCATTCGGAGAGAGAGAAAAGACATGTTAGAGAAGAGAACAGTTTGCAATAGTCATTAGCCATAATCAATTAAGTCATCAACTAGTCATAATCTATACTCTGTAATCTATACTCGATAATCTCGTCGGCAGAACAGTGGTTGGTAAATTCATTGAGACTGAAAAACAACCCTCCATCCAGTACAGGGTGTGAAGCACTCAACTTAAAGGCAACTAATTGTAAACTAAGGCAAAAAGATGAGTTTTAAGTTTGGATTTAAAGGACTCAACAGACTCTGATGGTCTGATGGCGGCAGGCAGGTTATTCCACAAGAATGGAGCCTGATAGGAAAAGGCCCTGCCACCAGCTGACTTCTTTTTAACTTTGGGTACACACAGGAGCTCTGTATTTTGAGAACGAAGAGCTTGAGATGGCATATACGATTTTAGGAGATCAGACAGGTAAGATGGGGCAAGCCCATTTAGGATTTTATAAGTCAGCAGAAGCACCTTGTATTCCGATCTAACATGGACAGGATGCCAATGAAGGGAGGCAAGAATTGGTGTAATATGGTCAAATTTCCTAGTTTTAGTTAGGATTCTAGCAGCAGCATTCTGAACCATCTGAAGACTTTTAGTACTAGAATGTGGCAGACCTGAGAACAGAACATTACAGTAATCAAGTCTGGATGAAACAAATGCATGTATTAGAATCTCTGCGTCAGCCATGGAGAGAAAAGACCGAATTTTAGCTATGTTACGTAAGTGAAAAAAGGCAGTCTTGGTGATTTCTTTAATGTGCTTATCAAAGGAAAGGCTGGGATCAAACGTAACACCAAGATTTTTGGCTAACACACTTTGTGAAACCACAGAGTTGTCGATTGTTATCGTTACGTGATCAAATTGGAGTCTGTGTCTAGCAAGGCCAATGACCAGCATCTCGGTTTTATCTGAATTTAAAAGCAGAAAATTAAGTGGCATCCAGTTTTTCACAGTAGCCAAGCAGGCCTCTAAGTTAGTGATTTGACTATGATCATCAGCCCTTATAGGCACATACAGCTGAGTATCATCAGCATAGCAATGGAAATTTATTCCATAACTGCGTACAATTTGGCCAAGAGGTGTAATGTAAAGAGAGAAAAGTAGAGGTCCAAGAACTGAGCCCAGAGGCAAACAAAATTTAACGTCAGAAAATTGTGATATAATATTACTATAGCAGACACAATGTGTTCTTCCAGATAAGTAGGACTTAAGCCAAGAGAGAGCTAAGCCAGAGAGACCAAAATTACAATTTAATCTATCTAAAAGTATACAGTGATCAATGGTGTCAAAGGCTGCACTGAGGTCCAGTAGTAGAAGCACAGAAGTGGAATCAGAGTTGATAGCCAGTGGAAGATAATTCACCACTCTGGTCAGAGCAGTTTCAGTGGAGTGACAGGCCCTGAAAGCCGACTGAAAAGGTTCATATAGATGGTTTTCTTTTATATGTGTCGAAAGTTTTTGATACACAACTCTCTCTAGTACTTTAGAGAAGAATGGAAGATTAGAGACTGGTCGATAGTTATTAAGAGACCCTGGATCAAGGTGCGGTTTTTTAAGTAGAGGTTTAACCACAGCTGTCTTAAAACTGCTGGGAACAATGCCAGTAGTAAGAGATAAATTAACGATGTCTAGCATTCTAGGTCCAAGAAAGGGCCAGAGGTCTTTAAAAAGTTTTGCTGGTAAGAGATCAAGTAGGCAAGCAGTTGGTTTAGAAGCTGACACGAACTTAGTCAAAGTATCAAGAGAGATAGTCTCAAAAGCTGTAATAACTGGAACTGTCAGTGACTCATTGTGTAGATATGAATTTAGTATGACAGGATCTGCAGGAATAGATGGAGTTGAAGAACTAATTTTGTTCAAGATCTCATCAACCTTATTGCAGAAAAAGTCTAGAAATTCATGGGCTGTGAATGGTGAGCAGCTAATAGATGGCCGCTTTTTAGTAACTTTAGATACAGTGTCAAAGAGAAATCTGGGGTTATGTTTATTAGTATTTATTAAGTGAGAGAGATACGCTGTTTTTGCAGTAGATAAAGCACACTTGTATTTCAATAAACACTCGTGCCACGATAGGTAAAAAACTTCCAATTTTGATTTTTGCCATTTACGTTCCAGTCTCTTGCAGGTCTGCTTAAGAGCACGTGTCTCATCATTAAACCAGGGTGTAGGCCTCTTTAGTTGCCTAGCTCTGGTTTTGAGAGATGCAACTGAATCGAGGAGACTAGAGAGGGCCACATTTAAGTCACTAGTGAAATTTTCAACAGGGTCATTTACCACAGTGAAAGGAGCCAAGACTTAAGGCAGCTGCTGGCCAAATGCAGCTACAGTGGTGGGACCGATATGGCGAGTGGCAATTACATCTGTGCTGACATTAACTGGACAGGCCAATAATGCTTCAAATTTGATGAGAAAATGATCTGACACTGCAGATGTGGTTGGTAAGACATTCAGATCAGAAACAGCTATTCCTTTAGATAAAACCAAATCAAGGGTGTTACCACTGCAATGAGTCGACTCTTGAACAAACTGAGTGAACCCAAAACTATCAACTAGTGCCAGAAAGGCTTTACTTAGAGGATCAGCAGACTTATTCAGATGAATATTGAAATCACCAAGAATTAGAATCTCATCGGAGTGAGTAATAAGGACTGAGACAAATTCTCCAAATTCTTCAATAAATAATGAGTAACAGCCAGGAGGCCAATAGCGTATCACAATTTGGACTGAGCCGAGTCTATTCATGGCTGAGTGAGATGGACCAAGAACAAGAGACTCAAAAGACTGGAATTTAGATTCAAGTCTAGAAGTCAGATTGAAAATAGATTTATATATTAAGGCAGTACCCCCACCTTGTTTATTTGCCCGTGCTACATGGGCATAAGTATAGTCAGGTGGGGAAACTTAATTTAAGGGAAGGAAAACATTTGGTTTCAGCCATGTTTCACATAACCCAGTCATATCGAAACTATGTTCAAGAATCAGATAATTTATTAGTAAGGCTTTGGTAGACAGTGATCTGATATTTATGAAACCAAATTTAAGCATCTTCTGGAAGTGATCAGTAGTAGGCAGAGCTTTAGAGCTACTAATAGGTGAAAGATTAATTGGAATTAGACACCTTGTTGAGAGTTTTGGCAACCAACGCTTTGGACGATATGTGGTCACATTCTTGATAACATTAGCTGTTTGGTTTTGTAGATTATTAGGTACTTTGTTGTACATCTCACCACTACCAGTGGTAGGAATAATTACTAGATTATTGTGATTCACACGTTTAGGAGAGGAGAGCTTGGGAGCAATACAGCAGGGTAGGGAGACAGTCTCAATGTTATAGACCAAGCTATCAGACTGATAATCTACACTATGAGAAGTTCCCTGACTAACATTAATTAAACTACTTGACTCCACATCCGCACTAGATTTAAACCTAGCAGACTCTCTAATCACCTGCAACCTGCTGAATGATAAGTCCCTAGTGTCAAAGTAAACGTAAACAGCTATCTATATTGCTAGACAAAAGAGCAGCGCCGTCCCCAGTAGGGTGAATGCCGTCCACTTTCAGCAGGTAAGGGCGGCCCCAGAAAGAAGGCCAGTTATCAACGAAGCCGAATCCCTGCTCATTACAGTAACGAGCCAGCCAGCGGTTCATTGAGGTGAGCCTACTGTACATCTCATCATTACTCCTCACAGGTAAGGGACCAGAGACAATCAATCGATGCTGACACATCTTTCTGGCAAACTCAAGCATTCTGACTAGGCTGGCTTTTGTGATCTCTGATTGCCTCATCCTAGCATTATTGGTGCTGACATGAATAACAATGTTGCTGAAAGTAGTGGTGCTGTGTGCCTGGGTTCCCTGACTCTCCCTCCATGATGCCAGCACCCTAAGATTAGCTTCTATGTCGGAGACTCTGGCCCCGGGTAAACAGTGAACCAAGGCTGGCGAAGCTAATCTAACATTGCGGGTAATGGAGTCTCCTATCACTAGCGTGCGTTGCTTTACTCTGTCGACAGAGTGAGGGATAAGCACGATGGCCGATAGGACTACCAACACGACTGGTGAGTGGTGAAAACTGGTTTGCAGTCGGGAGAGGTGACTGCAGGCCAGGCCACACGACCAGTGGCTTGCTCTTTCAAGCCTTCCCATGCCGGTAAACAGAGACAAACTCCGCCGCATCTGCCGACGACGCTGAGCTAGTGCTAACAATAGCAGGCCTGCTGTCAGGCCCGGGGCTACTGAGCTAGTGCTAACAATAGCAGGCCTGCTGTCAGGCCCGGGGCTAAGGCTATCTGGAGTGGCTGTCACGTCTAACGTAATCCTAGCCGAAAGCAGCTGCTCTAACTTACAGACACGTCTCTCTAGTAGAGACAACCTGTCTGTAACTACGGAGCAGTCACCACAAACTATCGTTTTAATGAGGCTGCTTTGACTGCGAATGTAATAGAGCTAACTGCTAAGCTAGGCTAAGCTCAAAGCTAGTAACAAACTGGGAACAAGAAGCTACCTACCAAACACAAGATTTGTATAAGAAAGAAACTAGAGGATCTAGCGATAAGTGAACTAAGCACAGAAAATAGCTAAATCAGAACAAAATGAGGAGGTTAGAGCAGAATATAAAGAATTAGTAGAAAAAATAATAAAAGTTTTCGATCTCAGGAAGCCGCCGCTCACGAAGGCACAAGCTGGAAAAAGCTGGCAATGATCAGTCAACTCGGTGGAAGTGGGCAGAACCTACTTCATCATTCCCAATGAAAATCTTAGCATGTTCAACTCTGCCACCTCCAGCTCCACCTCCTGTCTTTTCATCACTGCCTCTGTCTTCACACCATATAACATAGCTGATCTCACAACCATCTTGTAAACCTTCCCTTTAACTCTTGCTGGTGCCCTTCTGTCACAAATCACTCCTGAAGCTGTTCTCCACCCACTCCACCCTGCCTGCACTCTCTTCTTCACCTCTCTTCTGCACTCCCTGTTACTTTGTTCAGTTGACCCCAAGTATTTAAACTCATATGCCTTCATCACCTCCACTCCTTGCATCCTCACCATTCCACTGTCCTCCCTCTCATTCATGCGTAGGTATTCCGTCTTGCTCCTACTGACTTTCATTCCTCTTCTTTCCAGTGCATACCTCTACCTCTCCAGGCTCTCCTCAACCTGCACCCTACTCGCACTACAGACCAAAATGTCATCCGCAAACATCATAGTCCACGGAGACTTCTGCCTGATCTCATCCGTCAACCTGTCCATCACCATTACAAA